>NW_016177260.1:0-8626 GCF_001687245.7 Rhagoletis zephyria | reverse complement strand
AAATCGATAAATATCGATAAAAAAATCGATAAATATCGATAACAAAATCCATAAATATCCATAACAAAATCGATAAATATCGATAACGAAATCGATAAATATCGATAAAAAACCCGCTAATATCGATAAAAAAATCGATAAATATCCATAACAAAATCGATAAATATCGATAACAAAATCGGTGAATATCGATAACAAAATTGATAAATATCGCTAACAAAGTCGATAAATATCGATAACAAAATCGATAAGAATCGATAACAAAATCGATAACAATATCGATGAATATCTATAACAAAATCGGTAAATATCGATAACAAAATCGATAAATATCGATAAAAAATCGAAAAATATCGATAACAAAACCGATAAAAATATCGATTATTTTATCAATAAGTCTCGAGAATCCCGAAAATCTCTAAAATCCCAAAATAGTTCCCAGACTGAGTCTCTGTGTCTCTCTCTATATCCTTTCCTCTTTAATTACCTCTATTTTAATCTTGCTTCCCCTATCTTCATCTTTGCTTTTAGCGGTATCCTCATCCTCCTCTTTGTCTTTTCTTTTATGTTCATGATTTTTTTCAGCTACATATTCCCCTGCACATTTGCCCTTATATATATAAGTAATGTGTTTAAGTTTACCTTGGTCTTCATTTTTGCTTTCTCTTTACGCATCTTTGTTTTTGTTTTTATTTTACGTTTGCCTTTATCCTTTTCTTCATTTATGTACGTAGTTACCTTTACTTTCGTTCTTGTGTTATTCTTAAACCTTTTATTAGCAAATTTTTGTTAAAGTAATACCATATGCATACACACAAGAAGCCCTTGTTTCAGCCCCAACCATTTCCGTTGCACCATTTCCGTTGCACCATTTCTATTGCATCATTTCCGGTATTGGTCTTTTTCTAAGTGTTATTCTTTAACCTTTTATTAGCAAATTTTTGTTAAAGTAATACCATATGCATACACACAAGAAGCCCTTGTTTCAGCCCCAACCATTTCCGTTACATCACCTCCGTTGCATCATTTCCGTTGCACCATTTGCGTGTGCAATTTCCGCTGAATTGGCCAATTTACTCCCAACCAACTAACCGCCGCTAAAGAAGTTTCACTTCAAAAATGTAAATTGCTTTATTACTAAATACTCGTACATCATACTCGTATTTGAGTATTCAGAACAAAGAACTTGTATTAGTTTGGAGAGCGACCGAAGATGTTTTCTTAAGATCATAACTCGAGCCGATCCTAACATTTGCATTGGTATAAAAACAGACAGTAATTTTATGAACCTAATGCAACATACATACATATGTATGTACATATATACAAAATTAAGACATACATATGTATTTATGTTTTTAATATTCTAGCAAAGTTAAAGAAATTGTCTCTTAAACTTCCGTAATATTTAGAGGGCCGAGACTGAAACTGCATCTGAAGTTCGTTAACTCTCCAGCAGATTTTTCACACTATACGTGATCTAGAAATAACCTAAATATTTCTGTTCTTCAATACTTGCAGTTCAATAACTTTTTTAATAATAAGCGTATTCTTTTGAATTTTTCAAAAATTGCTCCTTATGATCTAAGGAATAAACTTAAGAAAAACAAGCGATGCACAACGCACGGCAACTCTATTCACTTAAATTTGAACTTTTTTTTTTGAGATTTTATAAGGTTGGTATCAACAGATGTGTATATACTACCTTGTCTTTAATAACTATTTTAATACGTCTAGGAAGGCTCTGGACTGAGTTTTCTATGATTTCGTTGTGATAACTTCCCCGCTATATTTTAACTCGCCTCCAAAGCACATACATTTTGCTCGGAGTTCGCTTGTGCTACTCCATTCGCCTCTTGACCGCAGCTCACACATTTTCGATGGCGTGGAGGTCTGGAATTTACGCTGGCCACTGCATTAAGTAAAATTTCGCTCAAGCAGACAGCAGTGTAAAATCTTCGCAGAATGATTTAGGTCTGCGTCCTGGTGGAAAATGTCTCCTTCCTCAGGGTATGCGCTTTTCTTTACAAAGTCCGGCAAATTTGTTTGGAGAATATGGAGTTATTGATATTCCATAAATTTGAACCACCAAGTAAAATACCCCCAACTATAAAGCTGTCATAAGGTACATACATAAAGTGCGTATCATAACTTAACGACACTCACAGATTTGACCATTTATCTCTATATTTATCCATTTTGGTTATTTGTGTGTAAAAATATGATATTTTCTTTAACAAAAACCATATAAATAAATCTAAGTTACAAGCTGTGTGCAACATTAAAAAAATTAACAATCTTTCGCAAAATTTTCAGGATTTTAATTTCGGTTTTTTATAAATATTTGGAGTATGCAGTGTTGGAACCCATTAAATTTTAGTATAATAAAGTGCAAATATAAAGTAGCAGGGACGAACCGGTAATTTTTGGCAATTTTTTGTGGACGATTTTCTTCTATACAAAGTATGTTCGACGATTTTTTTATATGGAGATTATGAGCAACACGTTCGACAAAAAAAATGTAAAAAATCGACGGTAATTTGAAGCTACCTTAGGCTTGCACTTTTTGATACTAAAATTGAATGGGCTACAAAACTGCATATAACAAATCAAATTAAAAACCTTGAAATGTTTACGAAAAATTGTTGATTTTTTTTTTCAATGGCTTGGTTCATCATGTGTAAGTGCAAGTGAAAACTCTCGGTGACGTAACAACTATCCGATACACATAACTAAAAATTTAATTGAACAGGCGCTCATGACAATAAACAAGCAGCACAATAACACCTCCGCGGAAGCAAACACTGAGACAAAACAATTCTATAGTGTCACATATGTCTCCAAATTGACCGGAAAACTTCCTCAAACGGGAAAGAAAAACAAGCCAAACATAACTCTAGAGTACAAGTCAAATTGCACTTTGTCAACGATATTTACAAGAACAAAAAGCCCGATTGAACCGCAAAAACAAAGCAACATTGTATACGGAATAAAATGCCAAGGTAAACAAAAGGAAGAGTGCAACAAAATCTACATAGGGATAACAAAACGATCACTAAACACACGTTTACTAGAACACAATGCGGACATACATTTTAATTTCGTATTCGGATTCAGCAGGAATTTCTATATTACAATGTACATAAAAATGTCGCTGGTCGGAAAATTTTTTTCTTTCTGTAAACTTGTGTTATTGCCGACAAAAATGTGATCTATCATGAAAAACTTGTAGTCCCTTTACTACGCCTAATACAAACTATATGTATATCTATGGAAAGCTTAGAAAATAAGCTATCGGAATAAGCCATTTGCGGAAAGAAAGAAAAATGGTACATTGTTTAAAAAATGCAATACAATTTTTTTGTTGCAAATTTTTGCAAAAAAAGTAATTTGCAAAAAATTGTAGTTTCCATCAAAAAGCACGGAAAAAGTTCTTATAGGTCAAGAATTTTTGATTCTCTATGTGTGACATCAGATAAGGATTTAAAGAAAACGTGTGGCTCTATGTAAAATTTACTTCTAACATAATTTTAGTCTTCAAAGTCCTTTAGAAAAATTCAACAAGCAATTTCTTTGTAACTTATGTTGAAATATCTCCTATAAGTTCATTAAAAATGGCAGTTTGAATTTTCTAAGGAAGTGTTAAGCAGAGGATTTTACTACAAGTAATCGAACCATTAAAATTTTTAAAATAAGTCTTCAAGATACTTGATGATACATATAGTAGGTACATGTTGAAATAGTATTTTCTGGTTCAGCGAGTTCGCTTCTTAAGTCATTTGTATGCGCACACTTTTGCTAAGTCCACATCGATATTTCCTGTTGTTACCTGCAAATGCCAGCAATTTTCTAAGCAGTTTTGTTTGCATGTTTACGCGCTGTCATCAGCTGATAATTGATTTAAGTCGACGTTGATAAGAACGCTTTGCAAACATTCATACAGAGCATAACTGCAACATAATAAATGACAAGTAGACAGGCAAAAGTATCAGCAGCAAATAAGCAGCTCTACGTTCATATCTGAATACATGTATGTATGTGTAAATGCTGCTCCGGCTATCACCTCTATTGCAACATCATTCATTATTATTTGATGTTTTTTTTTCGATTTTATTAGTTTTATATGCAGTAAGCCTCTTTCGCACAAACTCGTTGCCTTTTTGAGGCTATTATTAAATGACACTTATATATTATTAAATACACTGGCCTTTGCTCAAATTAATCTTTAGTCTCAAACTTTCCTGTTTACCTCTGTCTGCTTCTTACCTAACTAATTGACCGTTTCGCTACATTTATCTATGGGTAGAAATCGCTAGTTCAACGCGCTAGAAGCTGACGCGAAATTATTATTAAAANTGTAAAAATATGATATTTTCTTTAACAAAAACCATATAAATAAATCTAAGTTACAAGCTGTGTGCAACATTAAAAAAATTAACAATCTTTCGCAAAATTTTCAGGATTTTAATTTCGGTTTTTTATAAATATTTGGAGTATGCAGTGTTGGAACCCATTAAATTTTAGTATAATAAAGTGCAAATATAAAGTAGCAGGGACGAACCGGTAATTTTTGGCAATTTTTTGTGGACGATTTTCTTCTATACAAAGTATGTTCGACGATTTTTTTATATGGAGATTATGAGCAACACGTTCGACAAAAAAAATGTAAAAAATCGACGGTAATTTGAAGCTACCTTAGGCTTGCACTTTTTGATACTAAAATTGAATGGGCTACAAAACTGCATATAACAAATCAAATTAAAAACCTTGAAATGTTTACGAAAAATTGTTGATTTTTTTTTTCAATGGCTTGGTTCATCATGTGTAAGTGCAAGTGAAAACTCTCGGTGACGTAACAACTATCCGATACACATAACTAAAAATTTAATTGAACAGGCGCTCATGACAATAAACAAGCAGCACAATAACACCTCCGCGGAAGCAAACACTGAGACAAAACAATTCTATAGTGTCACATATGTCTCCAAATTGACCGGAAAACTTCCTCAAACGGGAAAGAAAAACAAGCCAAACATAACTCTAGAGTACAAGTCAAATTGCACTTTGTCAACGATATTTACAAGAACAAAAAGCCCGATTGAACCGCAAAAACAAAGCAACATTGTATACGGAATAAAATGCCAAGGTAAAAAAAAGGAAGAGTGCAACAAAATCTACATAGGGATAACAAAACGATCACTAAACACACGTTTACTAGAACACAATGCGGACATACATTTTAATTTCGTATTCGGATTCAGCAGGAATTTCTATATTACAATGTACATAAAAATGTCGCTGGTCGGAAAATTTTTTTCTTTCTGTAAACTTGTGTTATTGCCGACAAAAATGTGATCTATCATGAAAAACTTGTAGTCCCTTTACTACGCCTAATACAAACTATATGTATATCTATGGAAAGCTTAGAAAATAAGCTATCGGAATAAGCCATTTGCGGAAAGAAAGAAAAATGGTACATTGTTTAAAAAATGCAATACAATTTTTTTGTTGCAAATTTTTGCAAAAAAAGTAATTTGCAAAAAATTGTAGTTTCCATCAAAAAGCACGGAAAAAGTTCTTATAGGTCAAGAATTTTTGATTCTCTATGTGTGACATCAGATAAGGATTTAAAGAAAACGTGTGGCTCTATGTAAAATTTACTTCTAACATAATTTTAGTCTTCAAAGTCCTTTAGAAAAATTCAACAAGCAATTTCTTTGTAACTTATGTTGAAATATCTCCTATAAGTTCATTAAAAATGGCAGTTTGAATTTTCTAAGGAAGTGTTAAGCAGAGGATTTTACTACAAGTAATCGAACCATTAAAATTTTTAAAATAAGTCTTCAAGATACTTGATGATACATATAGTAGGTACATGTTGAAATAGTATTTTCTGGTTCAGCGAGTTCGCTTCTTAAGTCATTTGTATGCGCACACTTTTGCTAAGTCCACATCGATATTTCCTGTTGTTACCTGCAAATGCCAGCAATTTTCTAAGCAGTTTTGTTTGCATGTTTACGCGCTGTCATCAGCTGATAATTGATTTAAGTCGACGTTGATAAGAACGCTTTATACACATTCATACAGAGCATAACTGCAACATAATAAATGACAAGTAGACAGGCAAGAGTATCAGCAGCAAATAAGCAGCTCTACGTTCATATCTGAATACATGTATGTATGTGTAAATCCTGCTCCGGCTATCACCTCTATTGCAACATCATTCATTATTATTTGATGTTTTTTTTTCGATTTTATTAGTTTTATATGCAGTAAGCCTCTTTCGCACAAACTCGTTGCCTTTTTGAGGCTATTATTAAATGACACTTATATATTATTCAATACACTGGCCTTTGCTCAAATTAATCTTTAGTCTCAAACTTTCCTGTTTACCTCTGTCTGCTTCTTACCTAACTAATTGACCGTTTCGCTACATTTATCTATGGGTAGAAATCGCTAGTTCAACGCGCTAGAAGCTGACGCGAAATTATTATTAAAAGTTTTAGTAAATGAACAATGCCTTGGAATAGCACTTAGAATATTCGAAGAATCGTGCGATATATCCGGGCCTCAAGCCACAGTAACCACAGCATCAGCAAGGCGGAGCTATCCAGGGACGTTAATTGAAAAAACGACAGGCCGACAAATTTGCATGCAGGCATTTGCGTGTGTGTGTGAAAAAGCACATTACATAAAAGAAAAAAAAAAAAATACGTTTATAGCTGTTTATAAATTGCCCGCACAAGCAGAACAAAGACTGGCTTAGAATGAACTTGTTTGCGTTTTTAAAGTGTAATTGATGTGTTAAGTGGACGTGAGCCGGCTGCGCGCGCGAATAACTGGTAAATAGGTGTTAGCTGAACTGACTTGCAGACAAGCGGAGCGCGAAAGATAAGGCAAAAAATTAAATATATTTTTTTTTGCAGATGAATCAAGCAAAGATAAAAAATTTCCCAGATTCGTTCAAATAATGATACCTCATTTATTAAATTTTTTATTTCTACAAAAGTATTTATTGCCTTTGGGCGTATTTAGCACGAAATTAAAAGGGAATTTACTATAAATTTTATTAGTATGTATGTGAATTCTTGTATTTGGATTAAGAAAAATAGAAGGGCATTAATCAACAGCTACTTAATAGCCCAAGAATGTTAATGGATCTAGACCCAATATTTTAGTAATAAAATAGCGGAGAACCAACTTTAAAGCGATGATTTATTTATTTTATTACCTCAGCCTTAAGCTCACTGGGTGTGAGCGGTATTAGTTATTAAATGCGTAACAAGGCCTGAGATTCACTGCACTGAGAAAAGAGTTAAGCTACGCCAACTAAATATTTCTCTCTCAACACAAGATTTTGTTATAGTTACATTATTTGGTAATAGCTATCAAATCTTGTGCTGAGAGAAATATATTTAGGCGATTCTTTTCTCAGTATGGCTTTATATATATCTAATTTTTACCCGTTTTATATCAAGTTACATGGTAAGAATGGCGTTGGCTTCCTCAATTCGATATCTTTTGCACAACTCAATACTGAAATACTACATATATATTTAGCTAAAAGCCTTCATGAACAACAAGGAACTTAGAACTTTATTGCGTTAAAGGTGCTCTGTGTCCTTTGTAAAAAATATATATTTGGCGCTCACATTTTGTTAAGGCAAGGTTAAATAAATGGAGGTTTCTACATTTTTACGCTCACCCCGAAATGCAAATGGCGGTTTTGAGAAGCTTTTTAATACTAAGTATTTAAGATTCAAGAGTACAAAGATATTACTATTATTTAAATGAAAAACAGGCTATCACCTAAACCTTTTTGTAATACAAATACCACCGAGACTATGCAAAGTTGGTCTATCTGTTTCTTTTTAAATACATATTTTTATTGTCTAACTTATTGCAAAGAAAAATCGCCATACAAAAACATGGACATGTTTGCTCGTATATGGTTGAAGCATTGAAAGCGCAAGAAACCGATACGAATGTTTTTAGCAATGTCTTGGCTTATAAGATTGGAGACAAGGGTCTTTTGGCAAGGTTGTCACCTATCAAATAACACTAAGAAGAATTTTGAGCGCAGCTCTACAGTTTTAACAGATTTTCAGCGGTACTTAAAATCAAGCGTAGTTGCTAAATATTTGGATGTATAATGCTTTTTGAATCACATTTCAAAGCTAGACTACGCTAAAGCTTTTTAATAGCCGTTTTCTCAAGTAGCTGAAAGAGCAGATAACTTGTAAAACCTCCTTCAGAAAACGGCTGTTAGCATTATTATAAATAAAATGGAAATACTATCCGGCCTTTTTTCTTTCTCACTAAGTACATTTGTGAAAAATAAATAAAATTTAAAACTTTCCAAAAATGCAAAGCTAAAAAGGTGTTGGTTTTAACTAGAGTACAACTTCTTCCTTCGTCTTGTTTAGTCAGGTAACTACCTAAACGATTTTGGTCGAGTTCAATTAAGAACACCAGTCGTTTATCTTCTTTGGTAACAGATGCCAATTGGAAACACCAAATGAAGTCAAAGCCTTCTTCTCCTTTTCTTTCCTTTGCAGAGAAGGTCTACCTCTCCCTTGCTATCGCCATTAGGTTCCGAGTTAAATACTTTAAGGACTGTAGCATT
>NW_016177259.1:0-8626 GCF_001687245.7 Rhagoletis zephyria | reverse complement strand
TGCAGTTTTTACTGATGCATTGCTAGAGGTCCAACTTAAAATATTGAAAAAAAATATTAGAGAAGCAAGTTTTGTGAATTTCAGTTGGATAAAGTAAAGTGATAAGATAAGGTAAGTGTTGAAATACCGCTGTCAAAAGTACGAGGTTGACGAAGGCTAACAGCCGAATAAATTTTTGTGGACGGTTGCCACCTGTTTTAAAATTTTAATTAATTAACTAAAAAATATTGCAATATGAGTATCATCATTACATCGTAGAAGAATATCCTGGCACCCGGGTGAACATCTGATAACAAAAGGCGAAGTGAAATCCCGTAGATTAGGTTCCATACTAAAGTTTCTCTCGGATAATAGATTAATAGACACACATAAATCCATGAAGGAGTACAATAGATCTTAAGATCGCAGTGCTTTATCCCCAAAAATAATTGTAATAATAATAATGGGTATCAAGCAACAGAGGATTGGAAAGGTTTACTGTCAAAAATATTTTTTAGGAGGGTTGCCACCTATTTGAAAACTATTTTTTATTTATTTATTTCAGTCTTTGAAACAGAATTTCTTTCAGACTATTATTGAATTTAGATTAGTTAAACAGTTTGCATAAACTGAATTTAAAACAATAAAGGCTATCGTTGAAATTAATTAGCGCAGTGTGTTTGTTACAATGGAATAACTCTCGCTATCGGTTCGTTGTACGAGTATAGCGACTTATGCGAACCTTCAACGAACATTTTAAGATTTCCGAGATTAATATTAGATTCTAAATTTTGGTCAGATAGATTTTGCTGTCAGATAGAATATTGTATGCAAATATCAGCGACATTTAATTAAATTGATATAAATGGAATATTAAAATACAGGTATCAAACTAAATAGGGTTAAGAAATTATGACAGAATAGGTTATATAACTATTATATTAATTACTATTGATTGCTTAACAAAATGATTGAAATTCTTTACAGCTCTACTTCACGCGCATTCACTGATATATAGTGCAATTGAAATATTCCAGGTAGAAACTCCTTTGTTGGCCAGAGATAAAAATTATTTATACCGCTTATTAATGTTTGTTGTTGTTTTAGGAAATATATATCTTTAAATAAAATTAATTAAGAGAGCAATGTCTATGCTCATTTATAAATTAAAAATACATTTCCAGTGAAAATGATTTTTAGTGTTGGTGTAATCAATATGTGCTAATTTATTATTTAGAATACATCTCCCCTGATAAATTTGTCGGGAAAAGTAATAAGTCTGTCGATGAATATACACTCTTTTTCGTAGAATGCTTGTAAATCATTTTTTTTATTTATTTTACATTTAATTGTATTGGTAAAAAACATGTTTGATAACTCCGGGTCGTTTTTATGTACATACATACGTATAACGAGGTGTGGTAGAAAATGTTTATTGATTCATGTTATTTTTTCGGATAATATTTATGGGCATCCCAAATGTGCACAATTTTTCGCATGTAACTTAATATGATTTGCAGCAATATAAATGGAATGGCGCAGCTGTGTGGAGCTATATTTACATGTTTATTCTAATTAACCAGTTGTTAGCAAAACATATGAATGTAAATATGTAAACATATACAAATATAATAACAAGAAAATTACAATTACGTGAATACTCTTTGCCTTAGTACGCAATTACATATCACTTAACCGTTAAATACATACATATGAACAAGCAAACATCAATTCGCATGTATGATGGCCATAATTAATTACAAAGGTCAATGTTGTTCTTTCTGTTTCAAATTTCACTTTAAGCGTGACTGGTTACCATAACCCGCAAGGTCGTGTAATCACACATGTCTGACATGTCGTATACGTAACCTCGTCAGAAGAATTTACATATGTACATGTACATACGCTATCACTCAGCAGAATAGGTTCAAAGTGATTTTCAACTTAACATGTTTGGTGCATCTAACAAATTATCCGGTAGTGGTTTTTTGTATTTGAAAATCTTACAGGCCAAGAAAGTAATGAAAGTACCAAAGATACTAGGCTGTGTTAAAGCCGGTTAAGTTCACAAAAAACAACACCAAAAATAATAACATTGTCCCTGCTGTTAGTTAAAAAACACAGAAAAACTTACTCGTTCACAAGGAACGCTTTACTCTTCTTGATACATATCGACACCTCCGAACCATACTATGCTAAGCTTGACTTAGTCTAAGGTGACTTGGCATGGTATCCCTGCAGTGAAACCCGAAACTAGTCAGGAAAAATACTAGTTTACAACTAGAATTTCCTAACTGAAACCGAACTAGTTCAAAAATGACCAGACTTGTACCAAGTACAAAGCGATTTATTCATGCCCTGTTTTATTTAACTTTGACAGTTTAATACAAACACAAAATTTTGTAACTTTTATTTGAGTATATTGTAAACCGCTAAAGCGAGTACGTACTCGCAATTATACCATACTTGTTAAATAATGATTAATATTCAAAATGATTATTAATTAAAGCATGTTTTTTTGGATAACCGTTTAATGATTAAATGCCGATATTAGCGCCTTTTTAATGATTACTAATTAAATACAAATTTTTAATTAATTCGTTAATTTTAATTACATCATTATTTTGTTATTTTTGATAATTTTCAATTATTTTTGACTTTTTTTAATCACACGATTAATATAATTATTTGATTAATTTCAATTATCAATCAACAAGCTTAAGTATAGACAAAAATTAACAATATTTAATAACTTCTTGAATTATTTATTTATTTTATTCTTATCCAAATCTCAAATTTCATACATTATTACATTTCTAAAAAGAAAGGACTGAAACGCGCAAAGTTAATGAATTTAATTTATTTTAATGAAAACTTTTATTTTTATTTTAGTTCACTCAAAAATGAACTAAAGTATTCGTTTTATTTTTAACTAAAATGTTTTCTTTTCTATATTGGAAAATGCATTTAAATTTATGTTCGAAAGCTTGAAATATTTATGTATTTATTTCTCCTTCTAATTAATACTCAAAAAATTTAACACTAATTATTGGCAAATATAAGGCTGCTAAATAAAAATATGTAATGTATTAAAGTGTTCTTAATCAAAAGTTTTTTATTGTATATTCATGAATTCATTTTATTTTTTGACTTCCAAAGTGGTTGTTTTGGTCCATAATTGGACTAGTATTTTTCTGTCTATTTTGAACTAGTATATTTCTGACCGAAATCTGACAATTGCCATCTCGTAGGACATCCTCATGTTAAAAATACCAGTTGATTGCATGGAAAAAAGATAGTTGGCTGACTAGTTGGACATGAGGTTCGTACTAGCTGTGAGGTAGTTTACAACTAGTACATTTGACTTCAGAGATGGTTTGGAGGTTTTGATATAAGGAAGGCATTTAGCAGCTTCAAAATAAATTGCTTTATTTTTCGACATAATATGCATATGTATGTATGTATGCTTATTTGTTTTGAAACGAATAATGGAAAAAATGGCTGCAGACAATTTTTTTAATCCTGACACTAAGTGCGAAAATTATTAAAAGATGGCAGTCTAAAAGCAAATTTAAAAAAAATCTAAAAGAATGGATTCAATCTCGAATTAAGATTGCAAGGATGCATGAAGCTAATTTATAATCAACTCAGGTGTTAGTCAATTGCCTTTCTGCCATGAACTCAAAAGTACAAGGGTTCTAAAAACAATCCACTACATGAACCACCACCACTAGTTTTACAAATTAGAGTTCTGTGAAAAACATAAACAAAAAAATTTTAACGGTGATATATTTGACCACCTCAGCTACTTTTTCATGGAACTTGATTTATTTATCGACATCATACTTAAGAAGTAGCTCGTTTAATGTCATATAAGAGAACAATAGAAAGGCAAGCCAATAGGATTCGTTTAGCGGTTCTACTGGACCAAGCAACCGAGAACTATTTCCCAGACCAATAGCACGACTAAGACGAGCACGGCTAAGAATACGAAGATGGATACGAAGGAGAGTAGGAAGTGGAATTTGAAGACGAATTCGAGTTACGAGGGCGCATACAAGACTAACACCAATACGAACAAGAATGCAAAACGAACGTGACGACGAATTCAGAGACGGTTATTAAGATGAATTCAAATACAAGTGAGAATACGAAGAAGACCACAAATGCAAAGATAGCACTGAAACGAATACGAAAATGAACGCGAAGACGACGACGAAAATGAATACGAAAAAGAATTATAAGGCGAATACGAAGAGAAATACGAAGTCGAATACGCATACGGTCCGAAATTGAACTCATTAGAAGACAGCAGCTAAAATGAGTACGAAGATGAATGCGTATGCAAATACCAAGACAAATGCGAATATTGAGAGGACAGTACATATTAAAGGTGCGCGCGTGACATGAGTTTTGCAGAGACAGTCATGATTCACGCGTGATCACGCATGAGAGTGAAAAAATGTCACAAACCCATGCGTAAGCGTTGCAGTCGCATATATTTAGAATTGTTGTTTTTACAATTTTTAAAGCATTTGAATTACCTTGTTCAAAATTTAAAGGAAGAAAAAATAGATATGATTTGAATAAACCTCGTTTACCGAAGCGGCACAAATTTTTAAAATTCTTAATTATGAGCAGGGAAAAGCTTCATTTTAAAAAAGGTGGCGCTAGATACAGACTAGTTGTGCCTGAAGGCGCTAAACCTGAGATATGGAAGAATCTACGTTTGGTGGAGTGTGACGGTGAGGCAGAGGCATACTCTTGTTGCCTCAAATGCAATAAAATACTTGCTTATATGTATATCCAGAAAAGGTACTGGAAATTAAATTCGGCACAGTTGAATGCAAAGTGAATAAATACAGACCATATATATCCTTTACTTAATAAAGGAAGGTCCTATCTCACATCGTAGCTGAAACACAAAAACACTTAACTAACCAAAAATTCAAAATCACGTTTTGATTGATTATGATGCATTGAGTGACGTGGGCCCAATATATTTCTGCATGTGTGGCAGTGATTACGCCTTTTTCGCAAATGTATTACTTTATTTTTAGTGTTGTTCCTTTGCAAATTAAACTGGCTAAAATTTGGTAAGCAAAAGGTTAATTTCGAAAATCACATTGGAACCTATTCTGCTGAGTAGTAGTGTATAGAAATATATATGTACTTACATGTGTCGTGTGTCGCTTACTCATAACGCTTAATTAATGTAAATATTATGATTTATTCGTTTAAGTTAACTGGCCAATGCACGCAAGCATTAAATTTAATTAAATTCATTTCCTTTCTTATTTAGTACATAGTGGCATGTATATGAAAACATTAAGGCGAGTCAAGCCCATGGTACAATTATTACAGGTACTGTCCTCCCATATTCCGATCTGCCGTAGTTTTAAGACATCACTTTTGCAAACAATAAAAGTTTACGATAAGTGAAAAATGGCAAGGGAGACTTTACCTTAGGTTTTCCCAACAAATTATAACAAAAATTTGCTCCAGTTTTTGCTTAAAAGTAAATAAAAGCTCTCCCTACTGTTTTGATGCTATAGAGTTTACTATTTCGAAAACGCAAGTACGCACACATCTGTACGATTCTACCGGAAGGAAAAATTTAATTATTTAGGCAAACAAAAAATATGTTTCCACCAAGGCATATTAAACAGGTAGTATCATTAAAGCAAAAAAAAACATTTGCGTGTATATTGTTGTTGCTTCTGGTATCCAAAGTGTTAAAACTGAAAAAGTAAAAAAATAAAAGCAAAGCCAACTAAAACTAAATGTATCAACATTGTAATGCGTCAAAATCAAAATAAGGGAGTACGAATTTCAATGAGAAGCGAAATCCTCTGTGAAGACAATACCTCTGAATGGTTGTATTATGAGTCAAGTCTATTTTTAGTTACATTATCATCATTTTTATGTTTTATCGTATTATAATAACCTTTGGTCCAATAAGTTCTTAAGCACTTTGATTACAATATGTAAACTATGTCTTCGCCTCCTGCGCTAAAGTTTTCAAACAAGATGTTTAGATTTACAGCAATTTCTGCAAAAGTGAATAAAATAGTTGTTTTCGTATGATTACAAATCCAATGGATAGTGATTGCCAAGGTTGTTTAGTCGCATTGTTACCAAAACCAAGTAAGAGCAGCGCTGTCTTCGGCTATGCTGAAGGCTTCATACATTTCATGAACATCTGAAAATTTTACATTAACAGATTACTGCATTTGAAAGTAAGAAAGTCTAAGTTCGGCGGAGCCGAACAATAAATACCCGGCGCAAGTATTAAATATATGTATTTCACCTTTCCGAAAACTACCGCTACATGGTAAGCTGGGTGGTTTTACCCCTATTTAAAAAAAGTCTTTGATAGAACGTTCAGTTAGACATAATGAGATAAACTTATATAGTCATATGTGGGCAGTATCACGCCCATTTTGTAAAATTCCAAATAATGTGACTTCTTTGCAAGGGGTTGTTGTTAGTATCAATTTTGAGTAAATAAGCGTCTTTAAATTTTGATATATAGAAGTTTCATGCATTTCTGAAATTTGCCGCTACATGAAAAGTGGCCGTAATTTTAGTCCGATTTCAATAATTTTCAACGTATTGCTTATATGTGGCAAGCACAGTAACCATACCGAGTTTGGTACGAATTGGTAAAACGGTTACCGAGATACATATATGTGGTCATAAGTGAGCGGTGCCGCGCCCATTTTCCAAAATTTTATCATAAACGTATTTCTTTGTAAAGAATTGTTGCAGGCATCAATTTTGAATAAATTAGCTTTAGTATTTAAATACTGATTTATCGAAGATTTCGTATTTCTCTAAATTACTGTTATATGGGATGTGGGTGTGGTTATTGTCCGATTTTTAAAATTTTCAGCCATTTTGTATGTTGTGCCAAAGCCAACAACTGCGCCACCTTCCGGAAAAATTGGTGGTGCGGTTACCAAGATATACACATGTAACCATAAGTGCGCGTGACTATGCCCATTTTGTGGTCTAAAAATTATTGTAAAGATCAATTTTTAGTGGATAGCCCTCAGTAGTTACTAAAATACCGCAGTTTTCGTATTTCTGAAAAAACCGTTATATGGGAGGTAGGCGTGGTTATCGTCCGATGTTGCCCATTTTCAATACCATTCGTCCTATACCTGAAAGAGGTACACGTACTAAGTTTCGTTAAGATATCTCAGTTTGAACTCGAGTTATCGTGTGCACAGACGGACGGACTGCTTAATCGATTTCTCTTTTCATTCTGATCATTTATGTATACATTTGTCTATATCTATCTCGATTTGTTTTGCCTGTAACCGTTATGTGAACGAAGTGCAAAAGTGCGCTCGGGTATAAAAATCTTATCTAAACAATCACAGGTATGGAGATATACCTTATATAGCAACAGTCTAAGTGATTTTCACTGCTGTGTGATCGGTATGTAAAACGGTGACACAATTTAATGGGTTTAACTTACTACATAAAGGAGATTTATCGCAAGAATTGGTATTTGAACAATCAGTGGTCTAGGAGAAAAAGCTTATACAGCATAGATTTTTACGATTTTCTCAGTAGACTTTGTATTATTATTTATAAATAAAATAACTTACAAAATTCTTAGGTTTTAGCTGTCCAAATATAGGAGTTCTACAGTAAAATCCCATATCTGAACAATCAGTTGTATCGGGGCAATAAATAGTTTACATTGCCCGGATCTTTGTTCAATTAATTGTAAACTTTTTGTTGATAATGAGTGAAATTAGTGTAAAATTTATAACGAAAAATGGTGTATCTGAACAATCAGTTGTATGGGAGCTATAGGTTAAGTGGCCCGATAATTTTGAGTTCCTCTGTAAGTATTCTGTTTATAATGTGTGGAAGTATTGCAAAATTTCATGTTCCTAGCTACATAAATGGAGGAGTTATAACGAAAAATCTTATATATGAACAATCAGTTGTACGGGAGCTATATGTTATAGTGGTCCAATCCTTTCGGTTCCGAAAAATGATTAATATATTATAAAAATACACCAACCTACCAAATTTCATCTGGATATCTCGAAAATTGAGAGACTATATTGCATAGAAACAGATGGACGGACGGACAGACAGACATGGCTAAATCGACTCAGCTCGACGTTCTGATCATTTAAGTATACATTTTAATGGGTATATCTTTTCTTATTCTGGTACTGAAAAGCATCCGACCAAAGTTAAAATACCATTTCATGCTCATGAAATGTATAATAAGTGCACCTTTTTGGCGTGACCTCATAACTTGAGAACGGCTTCACCGAAATCAACCAAATTTATGTGGCATATTCGGGCTATCATGCAGATAGTTCATGTGAAGTTTGCCTGAATTCGGTAAAAGGTTCGTGGCACCTCTAGTCCTATATATAAAAATAAGTGTTTTAGCTTATAACTTAAGAAGGGCTTTACCGAATCCAACCAAATTTGTATGGCATATTCGTGCTACTATGCAGATGGTTTGTGGAAAGGAGGGTGTGGCGTCGGAATTGTAATGCAATTTTTCTATATCGAAAATAACTTTACCCCTAGTTATACAAGTTTTTGGATATTTTAAACAAGTTTGAAAATATTAAATTTTTTAATTAGAGAAAGTATACATATACTC
>NW_016177256.1:0-8628 GCF_001687245.7 Rhagoletis zephyria | reverse complement strand
GTTTCTTTTGGTTGGCGAAAATTTGAAGAGCAAGAATTTTTTGTCGTTTTCGTATTTTATTTGTATTGAAAATAGTAAATGGGCATTAAAGCGAATGACAGAACATTTATATAGATCGCTCGGTCGTAAATTTGCTTGCTTTCAGGCAATAAACACAAATTAACGCTTTTTCTGATTTCATAGCATTTCGCCTTTTGGCACAAGTGTAAGAATTAGCTGCTTAATTTTATCTCAAAACACTAAGGATGCTGTAAATCGTAATTTTCTTAGGCCATTCTCTTTCCGTTGGAACACTAATTAGCCTAGATAAAGCTGTAGGATAGCTAATTATGTATGTATAACCAAAGCCATGCAAAATAAGTGCTTATAACAAAATTATTAAAAATTTATGATAAGACTAGCAAATGCCTCACGACGCCTTATAAGAAGAAAATGGTTTGTAATGTATAAATCAGGGACTTAACATTACAGTTATTGATGAAAACTGTCATGGAAAAGTTCACTATCAAGAAAATGTTCTACAACTAAGTGATACATACCAATCGGTTTCCCTTTTCACCGTGACTCAAATTTGAAAGTAAATTTTCATTTGCCATTTCTATGCAAAATTTAAAAAATATCAATTATTTTTGATTTTCATTATTATAAATCCAAAATAAAAATTACTTTTAATTTTTATATTATATGTCTTAGATAACAGTTATAAAAGACTTTTATGTGTAAACGGCATTTATCTAATAAAATGAGAGCACCTAAATTCCAAAATTCGACATAGCAGTGAAATAACAACACTAGATGCCGCTTAGATAGATTTTCGCTCAGTGTTAGGCCGAGCTTCTTCTCCAATTTTATGATGAGCAACCTGGTGTTGTCACACAAATGAAGGGACCAACAGTTTTACGACGCCTCCGAAAGGCAAATGGTTCTTTTGAAATTCATTTTCAAGGCATCGATACACTCCCGGTTTGCCAATGCCTGCCGAGGGGCGACCGCTGTTAGAATATTTTTTTTTTTTTTCTATTTTAAGCTGTTGCTTGAACTAGGCATCGAATCTAGTACCTACCGTGTGTTAGTACGCACCTCTCTCCATTCAACTATGGAGCTTAATACTAAATATATAAACAGATGTTTAAATATAAATACATAATCTACACATATTTCTATAGATATTTGTACGAGCATTGCATTGCAGTGATTTTGAGAATACCAGCTCAAGTTAAGCGTTTTACGAATACCACATAAGTTAGCATGAATCATAGATATACTCTTAGTATTTCGTCGTATTAAATAGAAATCGAAATAATTTCATATCAATGTGCATGTAAGCAAATAAATTGAATGCACCCAAATTCGCATTGTTCATTTTGCAAGTTTACTCAGCAAGCATGCTGTGTTTTTGTTTGCGCTTCAAAATCTCTTTTATGTATTTTAAAATGGACTGAACCAGTTTTTTTTCCGAGCATTTGATGCTTGCTTTTTAACAATGATGGGAAAATTAATTAATTTCAATATGGGAGAATATGGTTTGTTATTAGTATTAAGCTTTGTTGTTATAAATATATATACATATATATATTTTTTTTTTACTTAGACTAAGCTCTATTTTCGTAGTAGCGATGTGACAAAACCATTGCATTTAACTAATAAGGTTCACAATGGTTATGTATAAGTATGGTAAAATTGAATTAATTATAAAATGTTATTTTTACTCCCAAAGCATTGGCTTTTACGATAATGTAGCCATTGGAAAGTAAATGCACTCAGTAATTTAAAATACATATTTAAATAGTTCTAAAAACAATGCGAAAGTATTCTAACCAAACTGCCAAAGTATGAAGCCCCAAATGCAATAAAAATATAATTTTTTTACAAATACTCTCAAGCTGTCCCTAGCTAATTAAATAAAAGCAATTAAAAATCTGTTAATGTGCCGGCTGTAATTTTCCAAAGAGGTTAAACAAGTAATTCCATTATTTATTTGACGCTAAGTTAAACAAGGCGAAACACCTAAACAACACGTCGACGTACATATGTATGTATATCGAACGGTGAAAGCTACTATGTTATGGTAATTACCTTTATTAATGAATTTACAGCCTGGCCACATTACATTTTGGCGTGCGCTATGGTATCAAAATGTCTATCAACATCAATTGCTGTCTGTTATGCGCAGCAAATTGCCATCCACTCACAAAATACATATATATGTAGGTATAAACGTACTTACTCATGCATTCATGTCAATAACCCAACCGGTGCTAGTCAAATGATCAAATGAAAATATAAATACTTTCGGCAAAATTACGTCAAATTTAATAGAAACTTACGCAGTTAGAGATATTTTATACAAATATGTACATAACTATATTGTAGCCGTAACCGAAATTTTGATCATTAAAAGAACGAAACCGAAACCGTTTCGAACACAGCAACCGGTTCCAATCGGTTTCCAGAAAACTACAAAAATCAGCTGCCGGAACTGGCAACCACAAACTATTTTATTTTTCAGTAGCACAACTGTGTCGTTACACGATCAAGAATTTGCTTTCAAGTTGATTACATATAGGTACTGCTTGTCAAAATTCATTTGAATTGACAGCTTTAACGTAGGCTGCACACAACTTGATATGTAGTCAATTTTCGTTTTAATACGCTGTTGCCAAAGAAACAATTTAAAATTCTCGCCTCGTTCACGTAAAGACATATATCTGAGACAAAATCTGACTAAATTTTTGAGTACTGGAACAAATTAAATATGATCTCCTATTGGACCTGACTATCAAGTTGTCACACGACTTGAAAGGATAATTGAAACCAAGTCGATGGTAGCTGTAAAGGTGCGAGTTTGTTACTAAAAAAAAGTGCGGTTTCATTGCAACTTGAGTAAAATAAATAAAGCGATACTTTCCGTTTACGCGTTCGAAAAAAATTCCTTTTAAATGTGCTCACGCTTATGAGTTCTCACACGTAGAGTTTTCTTTATTTTATTTAATTTTTTTTTCTTATTTTATTAAGTACACAATTTTCTGCAAACAAAAGCTCAAGCTATAATAGATGAGCTATTGAAATTGAACCAAATTGTAAAATGTGATTCAGAGGTTTTTTCTTTATATGAATTTAAATTAAACACAGCAAAAATTTTTATTTTTTTGTCAAACTTGTTTTATTTTTTTATTTTTGCAAACCCGAAACCGAGACAAAATTTGAAAAACAAAACCAAAACCGAAAACGAGTACTTTGCAAAACCGAAACCAAACCGGAACGTTATTTTTATTCGGTTTCATTCCTTCCTTTAAGCCGGTCATAAAGCATTACACTGAAATGTTTAGTTTTCCACGAACAAATAACTTTCGGAAAAATTCCGAAGTAGCCTCGAAAATACCAGATTAGTCCCGAAAATCCCAAAATAGTCCCAACAATTTTGAAACCCTCTGAAAAAATAATGGACCAACCCCGAATCAGTCCATTAATACTTAAATATTTGCTACCGGAAATTTGGAAACCCTACAACAAAAATCCTTAATCAGTCCACAAAAACCCTAACCAGTCTCGATAACCACGAATTAGTCACAAAAATACCGACTAACATACATTATGAAACTTCTGAAAAACTCCCACTAACAGGTCTATTCTGCGCTGGTAATAAAAAGTTTGTAACCGGTAAATAAAGTTCCTGTCAATTTTTAAACCCTTTTCGCATTCTGTGGACTCTTATAACCGGCAAATTTTGTTACCATCTCATAAGCTGTATTGCCCCGTGAAATATGCAATGCCAGAATTTGCACAATTCTTCATAGCTGAATTGCTGAATATTTTAACTGCATTACCAACGTTCCTAGAATCGCGGTGACAAGAACTGGTAACATTTTTTTGTAATAAAAATGTCCGGTTACAAAATCTTCGGTAACGTGCAGAATAGACCTGTAAATATACCGAATAAAAACTCAGAGCAAATATCAAATAGTATTTATATATGTATATACCAGAAAAATCCTACAACGCCCCCCAAAATTTATATCGGAAAACACTGAAAATTACGATAGTTGTACCGGAAACTTCCAAGAAGAACAAAGATTCCCTAAGTGTTCTGAAAAATCCCGATTAGTATTAAAACTCACACTTTACGCATTCTTATGGTCTGATTCTGCATACTTCGCATAAATTCGCACAACTTCGCATAAACTTCAAACTGTAATTTCGTATGTACTTTATATATATTTTGTATGTATTCCATTACCCAGAAACTAGCAGAACTTTTAACATCTTAGCGATCTGTTCAGTTTAGATTTTGCTTCACCTTTTCCTAAGTTATATTTTTATTGCACTGATACAAATGGTTGTGCGAAGTTATGCGAAATATGCATAATCAGACCTTTAGTTACTAAAATTTTTTTTTTTTTTGTTTGCCCACTTTACGGTCTCTCTTTTGCGCATTTAACATTTTGCGCACACTGCAAAAATTTGTTTATGTTCGGGCAATTCAGGTGATGTTTTATAAGCATTGCCTATTAATTAAAAGTAAGTGCGTTCTTTGTCCAGAGTCACGTACAAGCGTTGCGTTGATCGTGTCATTTCTGCTTCATTGCTTATGAAGCTCTTCACTTACACTGTTGTACAGCAGTTAACTTTCTATTAAAGTCAGTAGGATCAAAATGATCTCTTATGATTATGCCTTTAAGTCATAATTGGTTTCAATATATCCAGTTGTTCGTCTTGCCCAATTATATTTTGCTAATGACCAACCGTTGTCCAAAGTATCCCGCAAAAACTTGACTCACTGAGACTGACTGCTAATTTGATAGCCATTTTTATCTGTAAAGCGTAGAGAAAAGCATTGTATGTCAAGACAAAAATTTAGCAGGAGGAAGATGTTAGAGTGTAAGAGTTCCTCTTCTTTCACCTTCAACCAGCTACGGCGATAAGGATCCGGTAACACATTTAGTCTTGGCGCGTGAATTCCTCTATCGGTACAGCTGCCGAAATTAATTTTGCTGCTTGGTGAGCCGTAGGATATCTCTTGACCGCCTTTAGTTCATCCTCGGCCAGACAAAGGTGCCTTTCTAGTTTACTGCAATATCACTGTGGCCTAACACACAGATGCTAAGTTTAATTAAGCACCTGATCCCCCTCAGCCTTACATATGTCATAGACCGGCGCAATATTAAGCAGAATGTTAAGAGTCACACAGGTCTGTCAATTTCTCTGGGGTTTTAAGCAAAAATTAAGCTTTTAGGTTTGATGACAATATTTTGTTTGTGTAGGCTAGGCTTTCATATCTGGAAACAAACACGCAGAATATACTATCTTCGAATAAGTAATGGGCAAAATTTGATTTACAAAGTATTATGTGCTAAGTACAAAAGCATTTAGGTATTTATGTTGCGGTAAATACCAAAGTACTACATCTTTACGTATTTTGGATGTTAGCGCTAAATAGTTAGTATGAGGATTTTCGGCATTCTGAGTACTATTTTGGGATATTCGAGACTACTTCGAGATTTTTAGGATTGACGGGATTGTCGGAACTATTTAGGGATTTTCGAGACTTATTTTGAAATTGCAGTGCTTTCAGAACTATATTGGTAAATATATCGATAAATAAATCGAAAAATACAACAATAAATATATCGATATTAATATTAATAAAAATATCGATAACAATATCGATAAATATATAGATAAAATATCATTAAAATTATCGATAAATATATCGATAAATATTTCGAAAAATATATAAATAAAAATGTATGTATTTAGTCCCGAAATCACGAAATATTCCCGGGTATCCCGAAGTAGTCTCGAAATTTTTTCGAAAACCATAAATCTGTGAGTAATATCGATTTTTTGTCAATAATGTTATCGTTAAAAGTAATGATAATTATATTGACTAATGAATTTAAGTGGTTTTATCGATCTGCTCCCAGTAAACGATAAAAAATATCGGAATTTTTCAATAATTTTGCTGTTGTAACCAAATAAAGTGCTTTAAAAGCTAATCAAGTTCACTTATTTTCTAAATCTACCTATCTGTAATCATCTTTTGTTATTAAACAGTATTTAAATTTTCATCACTTTATTTAATATGCTTTTGATAGATTTTTTATTTTTATACACAATTCGCAACTTATACTCAACTCTCAGTTCTCTAACTTGTTAATATGCTGCCCGTGCTCATACACTCGCGCCGTTACACAGTGGTGCTATTTTTAAAGCCTTTGCGCTAGCTTTGTAAGACATGGCAGCAGCATAACTTAAAATAGCCGCTGAATGTTTAATGCTCCAATTCCCTTTATAAACACTTGTTACATACCCCCCCCCCGCCACCACCTGCTGTGCAGTTGGTGATGGCTATGACGATGTCACACGCTGTCATATGTTCGCTCAAATTGTGCTTACATAGCATGTACGTAGTAGACATGAGTACGAGTATGAGGAGTCCACCATATGTAGAATCACATGTTTTTTGTATGTACGCATGTTGCATGAATATGAAAATAAATATGTACATACTTGTACGCATTGCAGGTACTTTACTTACCCTGCGCTGTGGCTGTCGAAAATAACGCAACGACAAAGGCCAGGAAAAATTGCCATTGAAGCGTGGTAAATTGTGCGGATTTTCCCCTATTGAATAAACGCATTTTTTTGTGGGGATTTTTTGGTTTATTGCTTTTTTCACACAAAGAATTCAATAATGCCAAACCGCGCGGGGGGTCTGGGGACTACGCTTTTAAGTTACTGTTTTTACCGTTAATCTCACTGCGCTTCTGTGTGCTTAAATAAATTTATATTTATATTTATTTATTTTTTTCATAAATATATATTTGTCATCTAAGTTGGTATTTTTTTATAGGTACTATCACAAAATTCTAACAATTATTCACAGTTATTAACTATAGGCATATGTATGTACATATCTTATTTGCTAGTTACATATAATTTCATTTCATAATCGCACTTCATCACTACTAAGCAAATAAGTATTATTATTTTAAATAAATAACTTTGCGTATTTTTTCGTATTCCCAAAAGCATGCACTTCAATTCTACTTCAACGTTTCCCCAGCGACTGAGTCGAAACGAAGACTAACACTAAGATTATAAATAAATATGTGTAATGAATCAAAAAAAAAACCGGCCGGTGATCGGCTCTACGCCAGCTCAGATAATCAAGCCAGACTTGTATTCACACTTATGTGTATACGTACATATATATCAATATAGTATATTTATACCCGCAGCATGTTGTTTTACACTGTAATCAAGATGAAATCGCTACAGTTTGCCGTCGCCTCGCCTTCACACCGCTTACATTTGTATGTATGTACGTATAGCAGTACATATATATATATTGATTGATAAACTTGTCATGTTAGCTGCCGTCATTGTTGTTATTCTTACTTTTGTTGTTGTCTCCACATTTATATTCTCTGGCTTTAACGCATTATACGCTTGCCTTTATGTGTTGAGTGCGAGATGAGCTTCTGCTGCTGAGATTCCTAAAACTCATTACCAGTTCTGAATTATAAAAGTACTTGTACACTGGAAAAAAATTTTAAAACACTCAGTAGGCAATTTGAAACAGAATATTTTTGATGGTAGGAGTATACCCGGAGGTTTTGAACTCACCTCAAAACACTCGCCTACAGAGGTAAGTTACACCAAACGAACGAACTTGAAAATTTACAGGCTTATTCTGCGTTGATAACACAAATTTTTATACCGGTAAGTACTGTATGATCTTAATCTATAGGAGATATATTACCTAAATAAAATAACTCTACGCTAGAAGGTAACGAGACAGAGGACGAATTCGCCAAGGCAGTAGCCTGCTTGGATGAGTCTGAAGCAGGGATCCGAGGATATCCACTCGGCAAAATAACTATCTGCAGAAATCCACTTGTAGTTTCCGAAGCAAGAAAGGAGGAGTTGGGAATAGATTAAGACTTGTAAGATAGCCCATGAAATTTGGTGTGATAATAGCAGTACTAGAATAGTGGATCTACTTAGTAGATCAAGAGTATAAATGTTTAAGATTATAGCAACTATGACCGTCAATTTACCTTTAGGAAAACATGTTACCTCAAATTAAAGGCAACTAACTTCTTCAGGGGCAATTAGAGAATCGACAGCTTGATAGCTCAGATGTTCAGCAGACATTGACGCTCAAGAGATCCTCATGAAGTTTCTGTGACAGATATCCCACTCCTTGTTGCTCAGATTCCTGCATGGTTTTCCAAGAGCATGCAATTTTTCCAAAGAACATTGATTCCCTCCATTTCGAAATACAGAGTGCCAGCCAGGGTGATTGCTGAGTAACAAACCCCTCGCTGTAAGACATTTCGCAAATTTTTTCCGAGTATGTTTGGGGTATTCACGATCCGGTGCATAAATAGCATAAATAGCCTGATTTGCTAATTTTGATGTTGTTTGAACACATGAAACAACAACAATCATGCTATTTTGTGCTATCTATGCACCTTGAATACCCCTATTGTATATGTATATACCGATATATGTATGCATGCAAAGACTTGTACATATTTACATATGAACTGGCATAATATGTTTATTCCTACGTACATATGTATATGTTAGCAAGTGCACTCTTTAGCGGTCATCTTATTT
>NW_016177255.1:6397-8628 GCF_001687245.7 Rhagoletis zephyria | reverse complement strand
TTTTCAATTACGATCATAGCCTGCCAGTAAGTCCGCAGCAAATTGTCAACGCTACAAGGGACGATACGGTGCTAAAAATAGTAATGCAGTGCGTAACTACAAGAAGTTGGCCTTCGGAGGTGAAAGCAAATGGTGCGTTAACTCCATATTATAGACGATTGTTCTTTGGTTACTGTTAAATGAAATATGGCCTTTATTAATTCAAATTGTAGGCGTTTAGAGTTTATAAAAGGTATTCGATAAAGAAATATAAATGTTAAAAGAATCGTTGCGTTACTCCGTGCCACTTGCACAGACCTTCCTTGCTCGCTGTTCAACTCGTACTCCCCTCCCGCTCGTGTTGCCAGATCGCTTACAGCTCGGCCTTTCCTGACATTCGTCCTCTCGGACGAGTCGTCCTCGGAGTTGGATCCATCGGTATCGTCGCTGAAATCCAACTCGGGCGCAGATGAACACCATGGCTTCATGTGGTCACTGGAAAACACGTTAGCATACCGCCGCCTGGTATGTTGTGCATCCGGTAAATCCTCGATGATGTATCGGTCGTGATCTTGTACTTTGGTGACAAGGTATGGGCCTTTATACTTCGGCTCTAATGAGTGCNAAAAAAAGTTTTGGTTAGGGCCTTAGTTAATTAAGGTAACTATATATATTAGGCGTGTTTTTTACACGCATACGTATCTGCGCTTAAAATTTGTATGGAGCTGTAAGCGACAAACTTAATGTGCGCTTATGAATAGTTGTCGATAAAATCGAAATTACTTGTTTTCAAATGGAAAGCTAAGTAAAACTTATAAAAAGCTTTATTTGAAACATTTAATTTAAGTTTTTATTCATATATCTACGTGTAACTAATGTTCCATTTAAATTGAATTACTCCTGCTTTCAAGCGTTTGAAAATCGAAAAATCTGAGTTTCTTAAGTGTAAAGTTTATTTGAGCAAACTTTAGCAGCAACATAGTATTTGTCTAATAATAATACCATCTGAAATTTCATAGTATTTGGCTGGTATTCCATGAAACACAGTTCAAAGTTGTTGAAACGAAAGCAAAACTTTTTCCAACATTGTTAATTTGTGTAAAAAAATTTAACCAAAGAACACAAAATTAAATTCTTGATAAATCCTTGTTGTGAATATGCAGAATTACGGAAAACTATGACGTGAAAAAGGGAATCGGCGTGCGATAAATCGTTTGACGATTGTAAGAAATTATTAGCTGAAAACAATTTCTTGGTGTATTTTGAACCTAGCAAACCAATAGTTATTGCCTGCGATGCTTCACCGTACGGAGTAGGAGCGATACTTAGTATTGTGGATAAAAATGTGGAGAAGCCATGCTACATGGTCTCGTCTACGTTAAGTGCAGCGGAAAAGAACTATCCGCACATTCACCGAGAAGCTCTATCAGTAGTGTTTAGTATTAAAAAGTTTCACAAGCCGCTTGAACGACTGCTGGTTAACAAAAAGCACTCGCTAACATCGTGTCCGTCCGATTTCATAGATGGATTCTATTTTTGGCAAATTATAATTGTAAAATTAAATATCACCCAGGCTCTAAGCAGAAAAATGTCGACGCATTATCGAGGCTGCCTCAGCAAGGAATTACCGGCGTAAAGAACCAAAATGTAAATTTTTTCAATTACGATCATAGCCTGCCAGTAAGTCTGGAGCAAATTGTCAACGCTACAAGGGACGATACGGTGCTAAAAATAGTAATGCAGTGCGTAACTACAAGAAGTAGGCCTTCGGAGGTGAAAGCAAATGGTGCGTTAACTCCATATTATAGACGATTGTTCTTTGGTTACTGTTAAATGAAATATGGCCTTTATTAATTCAAATTGTAGGCGTTTAGAGTTTATAAAAGGTATTCGATAAAGAAATATAAATGTTAAAAGAATCGTTGCGTTACTCCGTGCCACTTGCACAGACCTTCCTTGCTCGCTGTTCAACTCGTACTCCCCTCCCGCTCGTGTTGCCAGATCGCTTACAGCTCGGCCTTTCCTGACATTCGTCCTCTCGGACGAGTCGTCCTCGGAGTTGGATCCATCGGTATCGTCGCTGAAATCCAACTCGGGCGCAGATGAACACCATGGCTTCATGTGGTCACTGGAAAACACGTTAGCATACCGCCGCCTGGTATGTTGTGCATCCGGTAAATCCTCGATGATGTATCGGTCGTGATCTTGTACTTTGGTGACAAGGTATGGGCCTTTATACTTCGGCTCTAATG
>NW_016177255.1:0-1943 GCF_001687245.7 Rhagoletis zephyria | reverse complement strand
ATACCGGCTTCCACCCTTCAGCACTCTCTTGCAACAACATGCCGGCTAAATCATGGCTACTTGCGTCTGTGTGGACTTCGTGACGTTTGCTCACATCATAAATCACTAATATCGGCTTGCTGGATATCGCTGACTTCAATTGCTGGAAAGCATCCTCTTGCTGATGCTGCCACCCAAAGGGAGTGTTCTTTTTAAGCAACTTTGTTATCGGTTCTGCAATGTGGCTGTAGCGTTCCACAAACTTCCGGAAAAAACCGGTGAGGCCAAAAATTGCCTGACTTCCGTAGCTGTTTTCGGTCGTGGAAACTTGTCAATCGTTTCGGTCTTCTCCATACCAGGATGTATGCCATTTTCGTTGACGACATGTTCCAGAAATTTTACTTCCGTGTTCAGGAACGCACACTTAGAGGGTCGTAACGTTAATCCCGTACGCCTAATTGCTTCTAAGAACTCTTCCAACACCGTCTTGCCCTCAGCTATCGTTGGTGTTGCAATGATTACCTCATCCACATAACTAATTATTCGTTTTCGGTGTTTGAGGCCTGCGATTAGTTGAAGTACCATCTCTTGAAAATACATTGGTGCGTTGACCAACCCAAACGCCATTACATTATGTTCGAAGAGCCCGTCATGCGTAAGAAATGCTGTATATTTCTTGCTATCCTCCTCTAATGGTATTTGATAATATCCGGCAGTCATGTCTAGAGTTGTAAAATATCGCCCACCGGCGAGCTTCGCCAACTGCTCCTCGACAATAGGCATCGGATATTGCTTCTTTACCGTCACTGCGTTCAAAGCCCTATAGTCGACGCACATACAACTTTCTCCGTTGCTTTTGCTTACTAAAATCACCGACGCTGCATGCGGCGACGTACTTCGCCGAATTATATTATTATCTAAAAGTTTGTTTAAAATCGTAGTTAGTTCCTCTTGTCGTGCTAATGGAACTTGATATCGCTTGCCCACAACTGGCTTCCCCGACGTTACTTCGATTTTCATTGCCGTAGTGTTACATTTACCAGGCGCGGTTACATCTTCTGCGAAACAGTTCGAGAATTTGTCCAACAAATTATAAATTTCGTTACGGTCTGTTTCTTCCAGGCTCTCGTTAACATTAAACTTATCATGCCTCTTTACTTGCAGCTGTAGAACACCCGCATCTATGATCATTCGTTTGTTCTTGCTGCAGAGAACATCTCTGCCCAGCAATATCTCGTAGCTTAAAACATCATCTGGTACTACATGTAGTTGAGCGTTTACCAGTTCGTTGCTCAACTGTAATTCGACTTCAATTTTCTCAGTTGACTTCACCAATGAACCGCCAAATCCCTCAAACCGCTTAAACGTAGGAATACGTTTGCCTGCTATACCTGCCGCCGTTGTCTGTTTAATCAGAGAATGATCGCTTCCGGTGTCAACTAAAGCTTTGACCCCTTCGCCTCCCAAATGCACGTGTTCTACAATCGGAGGCACCACCTTATCATCGTTGCTGTTCGTTTTAACTTCCGATACCGTAGATTTCACACCCGCTCTACAGTCTTTTGGCTCGTGACCCGGCTTCTGGCATTTATCACAACGTGGTTTCTTAGATGGACGTGGACATTTTATAGCGATATGCCCAAACTCGTTGCAGTTAAAACATTTCGGTCCACGCTGACTTACTTGCTGACGTTCGCCCACATTAGGCGTATCTGCAGGCTTTGCTGTAAACTGTCGTTGCACATTCGTCTGCTGAACTGTTGATACATTTTCTAATGACCGCAAGAGATCGGTTGTCGTGCGGAAATTCATCGCTAACAAAGTACGTGTTAACTGTGTATCATTAAGACCATTGATGACGTAAAAATTTATAGACCCATCATCCAAGGACCCTCGTCTGGCAATTGCGGGAATAGCATAGTAGTACTCCATCAGAGACTCTCCACTTTTGCGTTTACGTTGCG
>NW_016177254.1:0-8629 GCF_001687245.7 Rhagoletis zephyria | reverse complement strand
AGTAAAATATATTTTAATCTTACCCAAATAAACAACGATTTAGTTCAATGGTCAATCACATATAGAGTATAGGGTGGTAATGTGTTAAAGTTTCAAAGTTTTTAAACGTAAAATTACGGCTAATACCTTTTTAAGCGTTTTGTAATTTAACCAAAACTCATTAGCATCCACTCAAGCAAGGAATTATTTACTTTTCAACATGCATTAGCAGAGTGCACTTCTCTTTTGTTTAGAATTTGGATGTCAAACACACTACATCGGATCTTTTGACAGATTTACCAGAATTTTCCACCAGGTAGCTTCTGACAAAGATATGACCTTACGTACTCTCTTATTTGTCCTCTCAGTTGCCAGAAAACCAAGTACGATTTCCGGTAAAATCTGGTAAAAAATGGTAATTTCGGACTCATGCGGGTTCACAACTAAATAATATTGGGAATACTTTTGAGGTGTTTGAAGAGGGTTGCGACCTGTTTGAAACTAAATTTATTTATAATAATCATATTTTGGCCTTGCCACTTTTGCTAAGTTTTGGCCGAGCTTCTCCTCCGATTTGTAGCGTGCACCTTTGCTGTCACACAAATGAGAGGGACCTACAAACTTACGCCGACGCCGAACGGCGATACAATTTTTATGATGAGCTATTTTTTTATTAAAGACACTAAGTTTTTTAAAATATTTTCAATAAAATTTTATCAACATAAATGTAAAGCTTATGCGAAGTAGTTATCTAATTTAATGTAAATTTTAAACATTTTGAAGATAAAACATGAATTATATTTAAAACGTAAATGTTAATACAACTGTTTTATATATAATCCCAAACATATGATATAAAATCCCCTCTACCAAAAAACTTAAATTGGGTAACGCCGGTTTGAATTTTTACAATTGAGCAATTGTCAAAAATCTTCCTTTTTATCAAAAAGTTATTTACCAGGGTGTCTTTGAACTAATGATTGGTACTGAGTTAAAGAATGCACACACATAAAAGATTGCAGCCTTTTCAATACTCATTCAGTGTTAAACCTTTTTTTGATTGGGCATTGGTTTTTTCAATCTTGCTATGAATATGTTGATGTGCGAATTCATAACTGCTTTGAGAGAATGGAAAATTCAAAAATTTTAAACCTCAATCCTAAGCGAAGAATAAGTAATGAAAACTGGATAGAAAAAAATTTTTGATTTAAAATTGAAAATGATTTCACACTTACACAGCTCTGTTTTTGGCGATTTTTTTTTCAGAAATGGCTCTTTTCTTTTTAAACTATCTAGACACCCTGGTAACTACTGAATGTTATTCACTCAAAATGGATATTTACAATAATTTTTAGACGAAAAATAAGATTATAAATTTTTGGAAAATGGGCGTAGCCACGCCCACTTGGTAAGACATACCCAACGGATGAAAATTTTTAAAATCGGACAATAACCTCAACCACATCCCATATAACGGTAATTTGGAGAAATATGAAATCTTCGATAAATCAGTAAATACTGAAGCTAGGTTATTTAAAATTATTGTTTGCAATACTTCTTTTCGGTAACCGTTAATTTACTCCAAATTGGAACTAACGACAATCCCTTGAGAAGAAGTATCATTATTATGGAGTTTTGGAAAATGGGCGTCATAGCGCACACATGTAACTATATAAGTTTAACTCATTATTTCTAGCTAAACGTTCCATCGAAGATGTTTGAAATAGGTGTAAAACCACCCCTGCTTACTATATAGCGGAGAGGTGAAAAAACAAAATTGAATACTTGGGGCGGGTCAGTACTGTAGCCAGGATTACGATAATCTTAAATTTTTATATGAGAATTGAAGTAGGTTTGGTTTTTTGCTTAAAAATTACTTGTATTTCAACATATTTTGATTAAAAGAAAAATACTGATAAAAATAAAATATTTCGCACAAACAACAAAAAAATTTTATCGATAGTCGCATGAAGCTATTGCCTGAAAATTTTAAAATGCACCTAGTGGCATTGTGCTACTATGATAGCACGGCCGAGTAATCTTAGTCAACTTATGTACTGTAGTCGAAAAAATTATATCCGCACAAAATTTTCACAAATTTTAAAATGTTATTTTTATTGTTATTTAACTTGGGTTAGTTTTTTGTAGTTAATTCTTTAGCAACATCCGTATAAATACAAGTTTAAGGGCAGTGTCACACGATTGAGTATTTGCCAAAATTTGGTGTAAATCGTATCCTAATTATGCGAATACCCAAAAACTTTTCTTTATCCCAATCACGAAAATTAATTTGTTGAAATTTTTCAATAGAACATCGCTGTATTGTACCAATCTTTTGACTACAAAAAAAAATCCCAATTTTTTGTTTTATTTTGTACCAATACACATTAGGTAAAATGCTGAGTATATGTGTTTAAGTAGTACTCAAAAACATTGTCCAATTAGCTTGGTTTTGACACAAGTTATTTTCTTAACATACTCAATCTCCTCCCCCTTAAAATGAGCTACATAATAAAATAAGTATGGTCACATGTACATAAATGGTTTCTTCTAGAAATTCCTAAATTAAAAAAAGAAAATATTTACTACATTTCTCGCAGATATGCCTTGAGAAGAGATTTCTAAACCAGTTAGTCGTCATAAAACACTTCATTTTCACTTGAGATTTCAGTATTCCCAAATTCTCTACCGATATTATTTATATTCAGAATGCAAATGCTGCTTTGTGACACATTTACCAAAAATCGCTGGTAACTTCCTGAAGAGAATACGCATGTTTTTGAAAGCTCTATTCACTTTGAGTAAAAAATTTCGAAATTTCAATCCGTAAATTCTCTTAAGGATATGCCTTTTTGCGATGGCTGCTCATCAATGGCCTTTGCGAATCGGCGCAAGTGCCTTTGTTACATAGCCATGGCCACGCAACAGGGGATGAAATGTAATCCAAATTGAGACTGCTATTTTTTTTTTGCTATCACATAATTCCATTTTCACTATTTATCACCAAAAAATTTGGGCTAAGCTATTTTTAGCGAAAGAGAGGACAGAACTGCAATTTTTGAAGATAGCTAAAAATTCGGAAAAATTTTAGCTTTCGTAGTTTAGCATTTTAGCGATAGTGAAAGTTGGAATCCGGCTGCTGGTCGACACAGTTGGCTTTTTGATTTCGAAAAGAACTTCATCAGCAAGAAACGCTATGTTTTCAAATCTAAATATTTTAGCATCCTTTCCAAATTGCTTTCCACAATACTCGTCTTTCCTTGATAAATAATTGCAAAAAAGACGCGTTTTTTCTTCTAAGAGTTTCATGGAACTTTCGCAAATATCAGCAGCAACAACATAGTTGACAACCGAAAAAAGGTTTTCTTTTTTTCGAACATCTAATCAGCCAAACTTCAAACAACTCGCCTTTTGTAATAGCATGATAGCCCAGAGAAAACGGCTACAAAAGGCGGGCTAAGTAAAATAAAATCAACTCTTTAGTTCTTAATTTATCCATTTCCTTTTCCATTTCGTTTGCCGAAAGTTAACAAAATTGTAAAAGCTTACATAAAACCATAAATGGAAATAAGTCAGAAAATTTTTGAGGTTATGCAAATAAGTTAGTTTTTTATGCAAACAAATGATAAAGTCACTTTTTTTAAATTGTGTTAGGTTATCACTTAGTTTTGTTTTCCATTTAAAATTTTCCTTTCATTATTCGAACTTTACAAAAAAAAATGCACTTGAAACTTACAAAATAAACCGATTGCGCAAACAACGTGTCAATAACCTTTTGAAAGTGTAACTTTGGTTTATTGCTGTGTAACGGTGTTTTTTTATTTTACAAAAACAAAGTGAAGTTTATGTTATTTTGGTGTACTCCCTACAGAGTGGCAACAAAAAATAATGTAAAATTGCCCTTACAAAATTGGACTTTAGCACCGCCAAATGAATCATTTGATCTAATGTGCACTGAATGTATTTTTTAACCGACTTCCAAAAAAGGAGGAGGTTATCAGTTCGTCGGAATATTTTTTTATATTTTTTTTATTTTTTATTTTTTTTTATGTATGGACCACGTCAACCGATTTCGATAATTCTTTTTGCATCGCAAAGGTAGTGTCCAGAGGTGGTCCCATACTAATCTGGTTGAGATCCGATCAGTGGATCAGGAGATATATATATATATATATATATATTTATATGGGAGTTGAAGTCGGTTTTTTTTTTGCTAAAAATTACTTGTTAATATCTTTAATTGGACGTGCACATTGTACATTAAGGAAGTACATAACAAACCTAAAAAATTAATGCTTTTTGCCTTTTTTCAAAGCTCGTTTTGCCTTTTTTTCAAGTTTTTATTGCCTTAAAATACTACATTTCTTCATTTGGGGGGTGGTCAGAACACCTACAACATATTACAACAACCTACAACCATCTGTGTACGAGATGATTTTACAAAAACTAATTTCCGGAAAAGATAACCAGGTTGACGGTTTCTAATTATTTTGAATAGATACACCAAATTGCGGACCTTGAGGTAATTATCAATGGTGAACCCAAGAATATTTTTAGTATAAAATGATATGTGGTCAAACTTCTTTTTAGAATAAATGAACCTAGCCACCTTATTTAAAACTAGATTTAATTTATTCTTAGAATCGTAGCTTAGATTACCATAGACCAGTTGAAAATAGGAAATATGGGGAGGGGAACGATGAGGGCTTAACTAGTTTGAGTTTTGTGTTAATCGACAGACAATAGCATATATGCCATAGATTTCTTAATATAAAATATATTTTTGACATACTATGACGTATGGGAGCCATGCAAGTTAAGCGGACTTCATTTTAATACCAAGATTAGTTACAACATATTCAAATTTTAGTTCCATCTCGTTCAATATTATTGGTGATATTCCTTTAAGTTTATTCGGAGCTTTGGCAATTTTACCTTGAAATCATTTGACGCTGAAAGCTTGCTGGTGTATTTGTTTTTAACCGACTTCACAAAAAGGAGAAGGTTATAAATTCGTCGGAATACTTTTTTATAAATTTTTTGTTTTTGTACATATGTTACCGCATAACTTTGGACCACGTTAACCGATTACCATAATTCTTTCTTTAAAGGAAAGGTGTTACCTCACAGGTGGTCCCATTCTAATTCGGTTTAAATCCGATCATTGGATCGTGAATAGATTAACGGTAATCTTAAATTTGTATATGGGAATTGAAGTCGATTTTGTTTTTTGCTTAAAAATTACTTGTTTATGTAAGCATTTGTTGAAAATACAGTCTAACATAGAAATTTAAAAGTAAGACCCCCATTATGAGTTGCATTCGATCTTTGACTGTGGTCGAAAGTGCTGATCGAACGAATTTTCATTTGGTATTATGACGCTCATTCGATGAAGAATAGCCCTTGTTCACAATAATATATTTTTCAACGCTGAGAAACTTTGTTTACAAATCGAGCAAACTAAATAGTGTGCTTATACATAGGTATGTAAATTTGTGCAAATTAAAATGAAATAAAAAAGAAAGCTAGTTTATAAAAACGTGGTAAAAATTAGTACAACGGAGTTCTGGGTCAGCGATTCGTCAGAGGATGAGAGCTTGGTAAACTGGCCAGAGAGACGTTTGTTTAAAATTAGTGTTTAGTCGCTAAAAAGTTAGAAAACAAATGCAAACTCATATATTTTTCAAAATTTTGTAACACTTCGCTACACTATCGAAAGCAAAATTCTGTTCGACAGAAAATTCGATACTCAATGAAAATTTCGACACGGTTGCAATGCAATCTTGCCAACAGCAGTGTTTTCTGCATACACTTGCATCCAGAACTCCCCTGGCTCCCTTCGTAGTATTTAATATCCAAAGTGATGTCTTCACTGATGTCCACAATGTTTTCAAAAGCTTAATTTGTCATCTCAGTAGGTTTACTTTTCGGGTCTCATGAAAACTGGTTTGTTACACAGCTGAAGACATCCTCAGATTCAATGTTGAGAAAATATTCGACAATAGTTTTTTCTAAACCTTCCAAGTTAACGCTGGTAATGCGCGTCAACGCGATGAAAATAATTTTTACAGCCAATTTCACGAAAGCAATTTAAGCGAAAAATGAATTTAATTTTTTGAATTTTATATGGAAATTGACAGAAAATAAAAAGTAATTTTCCATTTGAATTGCTGGTGAAACCTGCTGTTATCAATTTTCTTAGCGTTAACTTCGAAGTTACATACATTTTTCTAATTTACTTTGTTTATTTATGGGGTTTCCATGCAAATTGCTAGAAATTCTAAAATATACATGTCACCAATAAAAAAAAATCTCGACGTGTTAGAAAAAACCAGATATGTATTTTAAATTCGCAGGCCTCTGTTATCTTCGCAGCGTCACACAGTGTTTCGACTATACGGAGGCAGGTGGAAATAACAGGTGCAATCCCGTATTCCTCGGTAACATTGAAAAGTACGGGATCGCTTTCTAGTAAAAAATGGTAACTTCTGTCAACTTCAACATAACCTCCAAATTTTGGTTGTGAATTTTGCTTATTTTGTATGTAAACACACTCAGCTCACACATGTAAATAACCAAAAATACTTTCAAGTTCATTAGAATCCACTTACACAAGTAATTAAATACTATTCAACATGAATTAGCAGAGTGCACTTTTCTTTTGTTCACAATTTGGTTGCCAAACACATTACAGCTGATCGTTTGACATATTTACCAGAATTTACCAGCAAAAAATTCTCGGACTAAAACTGGTAACTTCTGATAGAGAGAGAACCGTATTTACTCTCTTTTTTGTCCTCTCAATAGTCAGAGAACCGAGTACGGGATCGATTTCCAGTAAAATCTGACTGATTCTAACTATTTCTGACTAGTCCGGACTCGTACGGGATCGCAACTAACAGTTAACCTGCACCGATTTCGATGAAACTTAGGGCCAATTGCACAATGCGTAGTTAACTCAGAATCGGGAGTTAACTACAGATTTTTGTACTGAAAATCTCTAGGTAACCGTCGATTCTGAGTTAACTACGCACTGTGAAATTGGCCCTTAGCATGTGCTCTAGTTTTACTTAGGAATAGAGAATTGTGAAATTTGGTAAAGATGGGATAATTGCCACGCCCTCCACTCTTGTGGGCGGAAACATTAAATTTCATCCGATTTCGAGGAAATTTATTTTGTACTCTCTCTTGTATTAGAAAAGCCTAAATATACAATATGGGGAAGATTGGATCATTACAACGTCCAAAACTCACAAAAAATGTGGGGCCAGTCATTAAATGTGATGGAATTTTGGTTAGTTTTTTTCCCTGCTTTCCACACTCAGAAAACAAAGGTTATGCTATAAAGTGACTTATGTGTAAATACTCGCTTTTTCCCAATGTTTGGTGAGATTTTTCCATTGTTCGAAAAATTCATTTCGCGAAATTATGCAAAACGAAGCTGAAAATCACAAATTAAGAAAATCAAAAATTACATATATTTGCAAAGTCGCGCGCAAAGATCAAATTATATATTCGAAAACTACATAAAATTCTCTAAAACATTCGTCTAATTTCAAGACCTGACGGACTGTGAGTTCCAGTCCTACTCACACTTTTTTTTACTAATAATGTTTAGCATCTACATTTCAAAGTAAATTTTTCGGTAAGAAAATAGTACAGAATAAATGATAAATACCTTCATCTGAATATTCCACGACATTTAAATAATGGACTAAAGTTGAAAAAGAAACACTTTCTTCAATGGGTTAATCGCCAAAGGCAACTAAACTGATTAGTCGGTATCGCGCCCATTTCCGTATTTTTTTGGATATGTATCGTTCGTGTAGTAAATAGTGTAAAATTTGGTATTTATGACTTTTCTTTTCCCTCTCTAAGTCCAACCGGTTTTTTTATCAACTGTACCATGACTTTTTTCTACCTGCCTCGATATAGTCGAATGGGTAGGGATGCAAACGGTGCATCGATATTTTTGAAACATCAAAACTGTTTTTGCTTTTTTGCTTCTAAAACCTAAAAATAAATATAATTTTAAACATGTCGTGTATTTACACCAATTGCAACGTTAAAAGCGACCCCTATGTGTCATGCTGGCTCTGCGATGGGATTGCCCATATAAAATGTGCTGGTTTGAGCGGTAGAGTATTAGACGCTATTAACGAGGGTAAGGGTCTTCGTTGGTCTTGTCAAAAATGTAGATCAACCGAAGTTGATTTATTTAAATTCTTCAGGCAGTCCAGAAATGGTTTTTCTGAGATCGGGAAGGATCTATCGGTGCTTGTTGAGAAGTTTAAGCATTACGAAAAAATGTTTAGGTCTTTCACTTGTCTCGACAACCCTCCGCACTCTGAGGATAGCCGAGAAAATAAAGGTGGGCGTGTTATTAGTCCACCTAAAAAGACAGCCACGGATTCTAGTAAAAAAAATCCTCCATCCAAGTCCTTTGAACTTATTAATCTATCTTCTCCATGCCCTCAGGCATTGGAGCCTACGATATCTAAAGCCATATCCACTAGGTCTACTTCTAAAAATAGTCAAACCGTTGATTTAACAGTGTTTCCATCAACATCTCAAGCTGCACTGTCTAACTTAGTTCCTTAGTTATTACCAAAAAGTTGGTTGTAATTCCTCCGAGAAGATCAATCTTTGT
>NW_016177252.1:0-8631 GCF_001687245.7 Rhagoletis zephyria | reverse complement strand
ATTTTCTACTGTAACCAATACAGGGTGCGGTGCTCAATGACCTTGAAATGCGCAACCGAGCCACTTTGAAATTGACAAACATATTGGAGATTTTTTATAAAAAGCTACTGTTGCCCTGACAACTGAAGCTTGTAAGTTATATTTTTTTCAGCTAATTTAAAATTGAAATGTTCTTAGGTTTGGTTAACCAAATGTTTGGTTAATATATGTAAATATGTACAAAATACTTCTAGAGTAATATACATATAAACATGAGCATCCTCTAAATTTATACTTAGAGACTTAGTTTGGTGCCAGCACCTCCTTTGGCAAGAGGAAAAATTTTGCTAGGTGCCTCGAAAAATATCTCGGAAAAAATATTTTTGTTGGACTACCTTAATATACATACATACATATACTGTCGCTCGGCATTAAAATTTCATTGTTTGGCGCATTTACAAAATGTTTCACAAGTTTTGTTAGTAAAATAACGGCACCACTACAGGTCCCTCCCTTTTGTGTGACAACATCAAGGCGCACGCCACAAATCGGAGGAGAAGTTCGGCCAAACACTAACATATGTGTAAGCGCCAATCTATTATTGTTTAATTATTGTTATTGATAATAAAAAAGTATAACTTAATCGTTCACCAGAAAGGCTAAAACGAATTCAGTCAGGTGAGCGAGTTCAAAGTACGGAATATCTGTATGATGCCTGTACTTGAAAATTTCAACTCTGTTGTACTAAAATGCTAGCGCCGCCAACCAAAGCCCGTAGTTAAGCTAAACTGTTCGTATGTAGATACATATGTATGTATGTATGTATGTATGTATGTACGGTCACCCTTTTACTTTATAGTCTCTGTGATGATTCACTAACCGCATTTTAAATTTGAAGTGTTTTTCGTTCTAATTTGGTACACATACTCGTAGCTAGGCGTATCGCCTGCTCGCTTATTAACTCTTTCACACCGGCCCTCATTTTCCTCCAAATAATTGCTGTAAATGCACTGTCTTATACATATGTAAATGCGTTAGTTCAATGCAGGTAGTGAAATATAGAATGGGGTTCTCAAAATAGCACTGCAATAACCATTTACTCCGTAGCTGCCGCACACACATCGTCGTTTAAAGTACAAAACCCCGTATCAAGGTTGTTCACACTTGCTTGGTTATCAGGTTATCTGGTTAAAAAATATTATTCTGTAGTGTATTTTATTGTTGTAAACTGAATAAAAATCATAAACACATAACCAGATAACCTGATAACCAGGCAAGTGTGAAAACCCTTAATGCAAAACCGCGTATGTGAGGTCGCATAAATTAATTTATAGATAGTAAAAACGCTTATATTTTAAAATGGTTCTCTTTTTTATAAAGCAATCACATTTCTGGCTAGTATATTTCAGGACGAATGGATAAGGATTGAGCCAAGAGCTTGTGTGAGTAAATCCAATTTTTGGCAGCAAATGTTAATTACGCGGTTTTGTACTTTAAACGACGATATGTACATACTTACGGGGAGCATGCCCTAAATTTTTTTAGAAATCTTTAACTTAACTTAAGGACACTTACAGCCGGTTTCACCAGCAATTTAAATGGTAAATGATTTTTTTTTTTGTCAATTTTCATATAAAAATCAAAAAAATTAAAATCATTTTTCACCTAAATTGCTTTCGTGAAATTGGCTATTAAAGGCTTAAAACAAATAGGTGCCGCGTATACTGAGGTGAAAGTTATTGGGGTAATGTCCTAGGATTGTACGGAGCCTCGGTATTCCAAGCCGTATTATTTGCAGTCCTCTAGGACAGTAAAAAATTATCAATTGATAAAAATAATCAACTTGTAGTTTTTGCTTTGCGGGGTTGCGATAAATGCCACACTTGGAATTAACTACGACAAAACCAACTTAAAAAAGTTGTAATAGCCTTGTGCACAAGTGCGCTCGGGTATAATGAGTTGTAAAGTCATGCAGAGGTAAACGGCAATTTGTTTTCTTTAAACAAGTTTTATTTAAGTATCCACATACAAAAATTACTTTGAATAGAATTTTTGCTGCACTTCATAGCAGCTTTTTCGAATTCAGGGCAAATAATATAAAGAACGAAATTTTATATTGTAATTTTGATGTTTTGTCTGACACAATTTGAATATAGGACCACCTACAGCAGAATATATAAACAAGTATATTATGTTAAATAAATAACCAAGTAATCAGGTAAATTTTTTCTTATTGATATTTTATGTCAAAAAATAGTTAGTTACCAGTTAGTTAACACCTAACGCAGGGGAGTCCAGGCCGTCGCCCCACAAAAGCAGTTAGCTGTTTTCGAACAAATTATACAGTAAATAGTGAACAATAGTATTTTCGTAAAGAGACGTAAAGTTAAATTTAAGCTAGCATCACTGCTTTTAGCATTTTTGCACGTAGCTAGGCAAGAGCTACATATGTACATATGTACATATATACAGTCATGTGAAACATAATACACACGACAATTTAACCTTTTTGGGCTATTTTCCTTTTGTAATACGTAAAATTTTATCTAAAAATTCTTAATAAAGTGTTTTATAAAAAAATTATAAACATTAAATAAACGCAAGTAATTTTTAAGCAAAAAACTCCACCGACTTCAGTTCTCATATAAAAATTTTGGTGTACTGTTAATCTCTTCATGATCCAATGATTAGATCTAAACCAAATTAGCATGGGACCACCAATAATCATAATCGGCTGACGTGGTCCAAAGTTATGTGGTAACATACAAAAAAAAATATAATAAAATATTCGGCCGAATTGATAACCATCCCCTTTTTTTAAAGTCTGTTAAACAGAAAATTTAACAAAATATCGTGTCCCTATTATTTTTCACATGACTGCATGTACATACTATACCCAGATTGAAATAAATTATGAAATAATTATTTTTCACAACTTTTCCAATTCTGTATTCGGAATAAACTTCCAGCAATACAATAACTGCTTCGATTTTCAATGCAGCGTTGACACCAATCGACAGTTCTTTACACTGAATGCTTTTGTTCATACATATGTACATATATAAATACATATGTATGCACATACATAGGTATGGGTGTTTATTTCCGGGTGCCATATTGAACATTAATTTTTTTTTTATTTCCTCGCCTTTAGACTAATGTTGAATGCAGTGGAGCGAATTTTCATGTTTATGCTGCTTCGTATTTCAGTTACATACATTCCATTTAATATGTACATTAGACTGCATCACTCCCCATACAAAAAAAAATCAGTACTAATTTTCCATTGGAATTATAAAATCTATTATATTTTAAGACGGCCACAAAATAGTTTGGAAACTGGACCGCAACAAAAATCTCATCATTACGATTCCGTTCAAAATTTTTTTTTAATATTTTTATGCAAATATTTTAAGCTTAAAGCGTTTTGTCATTTGAGGGGACTTTTTCAAAAAAAAATCTTTAAGAAACTATTTTTATTCAAAAAAAATAAATTTTTTGAGGTATTTTCAAATCGGTCCAGCTCGCTTAAATCTTAATATTTTTCCGAAATATTTTGGTGGACGTCTTAAAATATAATAAATTTTGTAATCCCGGCGGAAAAACCGCTACTTTTTTTTGTGATGCAGTCTAATGTACATACATAAATATGTAGTTTTCTTTGGTTTTGTGATTTTCAACTAAATTCTTTGATATTTGTTTAATGTGTATTTTCATTTTGCCGAAAGAAAACTGATGCAACACATGTTGCTTCCAGCCCACGCTGGGCTGCCCAGAAGTGTTTATGGGCATGTACATATGTACATATGTGTGTATATTCATGATAATAAAGTCTGTACTTGCATTTTTTTCTTTTGAGCTCTGAATGGAATCGTCCATTTTATTTATTTGCATTGTTGTCGAAGTTCTAGACTAAATGATATCCGTGATTATTCGAAAAGCAGTTGTTGTTTGTTCATTGTCTAGCTCACGCTCATGTACATATGTAAGTTTTTTGGTATAGGGTGGCCCACCGCCTATTTGCCTTATTTATTTTGAGCCTATTTGCTTTAATTATTTTGATCGCTTTGACGTGTGCTAAGGTTCTCATATTTTAATATAGGAAGCAATAGTTGTTTTATGCTTTCCCATTTTATATTCAATGAAGCGTAAATTTGCTAAGTCCAAAAGATCCACCGAAAATCCGAAAAGGCCAAAATACATAATACGAAATAATTTAACAAGGATCGAATCCTTCTGATTTGTATTCAAAGTTTTGCGAAGTACTTGAAGGCAGCCAGCAATTTGCTGCAGTTTCGAAATAGACAACAATTTTTCTTGAGCTTGGGGCCGTTTTTTGTGAGAAATGTTGTGGAAAAACAACAACAACTTACACATAGTAGAGGTTATAACTGCTATTTAGGAGATCACCACATCTCCTCATCAGACTTTTCATCGAATTCACTGTGACTTCAACCAGCAACTGCCGCATTTAAAGCCAGTGGTCTGACCCACTGGGCTAAGTTCTCCATGTATGTATGTAGATTGTTATGGATTTTTCCACTTTTTCACTTAGTCAACCCAAAGCAATTGTAATAAGGCTATAACAGAACAAAAAACAAATAACAGTTTCAAAATGTCACAATAACTTTTGAATTATTTTATAAGAAACAGGGTCATCTTACTGTTCAATGAGCCACCCTGTACGACTTCTTTATGGTATTTCAGTTCGCGAAGCGCAACAGTTGGTTTCATATATCTATAGAATTTGTTTTAGTATTTACATTTGTACATACATATGTATGTATGTGCATTAGGGTGGTCCACAACAAGTGAGGTCGAAATTTTAGTGCTCTCACCCCCTAAGATTGTTCTATATCGCAAACAATATGCCCCAGCCTTTGTATTTTGAAATCAAAAAATATCTAGAGGTCGCTCAAAGCGCTCAAAGTTTTCCATGTATTGTATATGGGGGGGAAAACAACTTTTCGTAGAAGTGGTATCGAATTCTTGAAAATCAATATTTTTTGTTCGGAAAGCTCTGGTCCTCTTCAGCAGAGTTCCAATAACAATACCTATTTGTTTTCCGATCGAATTGTATTGCTTTACAAGAACTCTATACCATTTCTACGAAAAGTAATTTTTTCTCCATATAAAATATATGGGAAACTTTGAGAGCTTTGCGAGACCTCTAAATAATTTTTGATTTCAAAATAAAAAAATAAGGGTACATGTTTTTCGGTATAGAACAATTCTAGGGGGTGAGAGCATAAAAATTCCGACTTTACTTTTCCACATGCATTTTTGGACCACCGTAATGTACATGCTTATGCAGTTCTATGGTAAGTGTTAATTGAGAAAACTCTGCAGCAGGGAAATTAGAAAAAGCGGATTTCCTAAGATATATATTTTTTTTCTTTTTAAGTTCAGAGGAGTGGTAATATAAACACATCGAGCATGTGTAACACATTTTCCAGTAAAATGCAGTAAAATAACAAATCAAAAAGGAACTGAAAAATAACAATAACGCGCTCCAGACATGTACATTCATACATTTGTATCTAGGTATGTATACCCATTCATATGAGTATGATTTTTAAGCTTTTTAGCGAGACAAGTTTCCAACAGCTGCCAGTACAGATACAAAAACGAAATGACAACAATAAAGACAAAAAATTTGTGTAAGAAATCAACAGCCATAGATCAGAAACAAATCATACACCTCAGCTCATTCGAAATTATGGTTGTTTTGATTCGATGAGTAATAAACGCGTGTTTAACAAAAACAGACAAAAAATTTAAACAAAGCAGTTTGACGTGACTTCGAATTTCGAAATTTCGTGTAAAAAAGCGGAATCTTAGCGATGACTATGAAACAGACTCTGTAAGAAAAAACAAATAATACCAAAATCATTACTAAAATATGTACATGTATATGGATAGGATAGTGCTGCTGTTTTTAGCCTTGACACGCCAGAGCCATGCACGCATATCCATCGCGAAATCAATTATGTATTGATGGATAGCGTTTTGATGTAATGACTATTTTGATGAATTACAAAGGCTTGGGAAATTTAACTTTTCCCCCTCCAAAAATTATGTTATTTTTTGAATATCTAGGTATGTTGAATTAAAATACATCTTTGGTTTTTTTCCAACACGTCGAATTTTTTTTATTGGTGGTCCAAAAAAATATCTTCCGCGATAAGACTTGGGCACCTTCCAAAATGTTTTCTCTTGCCGAAAGAGGTGATGGTATCAAACTTTACGTTTCTAAGTATAAATTTAGAGGATGCTGATGATGCTCATATTTTATTCTAGAAGTATTTTGTACACATATTAAACAAACAATTGGCTAAGCAACCTAAGAACATTGCAAATTTAAGTTATCTAAAAAAAATCGAAAGCTTCAGTTGTCATGTCAACATTAGCTTCTTATAAAAATCACCAATATTTTTGCCAGTTTAATTTAGAATTCAATTTTTACTTAAAAACCAACAGTATTAGTTAAAAACACCCATAAAGAGACTGAGTAAATGAGAAAAACTTAAGTAATTTCGAAGTTAACGCTAGTAATAAGCGTTAAAAACCAAACATGTATTTTAATTTAACATACCATGATATACAAAAAACAACATAATTATTGCAGGGGGGAGGAGGGAGTTAAATACTGCAGGCTTGTGCTATTCATAATTTTAGGCATAATATATTCCAGCTTTTTACCAAGCTCAGCAAAACTTTTCTGAGGTCGTTACTACGACCTTTAATATTTACAAGAGTGGTGCAAAGACGGGCATAGAAATATGCTAACTAACATACACTAGCCGGCATATGAAAGTGTACGCCTTGTTCTAATATAATATTCACAATTATGTTCATGAATAATTTTTTGCATTAATTATTTATGAAAATATAGTTCATTCTATAGTATAAACCATGTAAATAAAAGTTTCACATTTTATATAAAGTTAAAAAAATTGTAAAAATGTTTAACTTTTTATCCAGAATTCTAGAAAATTTTCGAGTATGCAGTTTTTGTAGCCCATTCAAATTAGGTTTCACATTTTATATAAAGCTCACAAAAATTCAAAAAATTTTCAACTTTTTATTCAGAATTCAGAAAATTTTCGATCATGCAGTTTTTTAGCCCATTCAATTTTAGGCTAATGACGGGTTTTTGCATATGTATAAGCATTTCTTATGAAAAGTAAAAAAAAAAACCGCAAAAGCTGTTGAAACTCGCACTTCATTAGACCAAAATTGAATGGGCTACAAAATGCATACTCGTATATATTCTGAATATAAAGTTGAACATTTTGATGAATTTTTTTTGAATTTTTGTGAATTTTATATAAGTGTGAACAATAATTTCATAAATAATTAACACAAAGAATTGTTCATGAGAATAATTGTGAATATTGTAAATATTAGGACAAGGCGTACAGTTTCATTTGTCGCCTAGTGTATGTCCATAGAACACTGGAGATATGAATGTAGCACTTCTTAATGCTTTTTAATAGTAACACTGGCGAATCCTTTGATGAAGGAGAACCCAGACGAAGCTTACATACTCTACTAAAACAAGGTGAGAGAAGTAATTTACTTCATCAAGTGAAAATGAACAAAGCCTTCAGAGCAGAAGGAATACTAACTGAGCTGTACAAAGGTGACAGCGAAGAACTCAAAGAGCACCAGCTGTTTAGCACAATTTGATGACTACACAATTTGGAACACAAAAAAAAATGTTGAGTGCGCATATACATATGTATGTATGTATGTATCATGTTTGATAGCTGTTGGCCATGCGAACAATGCCTTATACTCAGATTTATTAGACCAATTGGTATTCTTGAAAAAAAAATTTCATGATCCAAAAACCTTGGTATAGCGGCCAAATTTTGTTCTCCAAATTTTGAAAATCATCGTTTAGCATACAAAGCAAATATAGGCCAAAAATCGATGAATTTTCAAAATGTTGAGAAAAGAAATTTGGCCTCCATACTCAGATTTTTGGATCATGAAATTTTTTGTCTCGAGAACACGAATTGATCTAGTAAAATAAGCGCACTCTAGGTTATTTAAAAGTTCATTTTTGATGCACAGTGTTATATTTCTAAGCATTGGAATTTCAGTGCACGTTTCCCTAATCATAACGAGGAAGATATTTTAGTGTATACGGTCCAATCGAGCGATATTATGTGATAGAGTCAATCTCTTATTGAACCAACTCATTGCTGCTCAATCCACAAAGAAATTTTCTCTAATTCTTACACTAATCCCTTTTGGGCGAGTTAGCGACTGTCAGGTCATCGTCTGAGCGAAAGATAGGGAGTTTTTGTTAAAGATAGGTTTTTGATCTCAAATCAAGCTACTGCTACAAATATCAGATCATATGTCAATCTAATTCTGTACGCTTTTTCTCCTTTTCATTTTACAATTTAGCAGATAACATTTCATAAAATAATACTGCAAGACCGACCTCAATATATGTGAATAAAATTTTGGGACAGGAGTGATTAGAAGACGTAACATTTACATAGGCACATCGTAAAGAGGAAAGCAAGAGGAGAGCAAAAGTGGAAAGAACGCACGAGACGCTACCAAAATGTGTTTATGCAAATCATTTCATATACATGTGCACATATTTATACATATATGCATTTAGGAAATATG
>NW_016177251.1:0-8631 GCF_001687245.7 Rhagoletis zephyria | reverse complement strand
AAATTAAATATTACAATTTTAGTATCAAACAAAAGATATTTAAGAAATCTTTGATTTAAAGAAAAAAATCAATAGCGTTATTACTAATATAAAAATTGAAGACTAAATATTTACAATTACCAAACGAAAGGTATTTGACAAATTTTTTATAGAATGAAAAAAGGAAAATATTGAAAAAGGCTACTCATACAAACGTAGGAAATAATAAAAACTTAAAAAACACTAAAATATTAGGTGAAAGCTTTTTAAAAATTCCTTGATGGAAATTTAATATTGTTGTCGCCAATATTTTTTAATATGGTCGAATCAATTAAATTTTTGACATAAATAATTTCGTTGGGGGTCGCCAAAGTCTACCACGCATGTTGCAAACGCAGAAAATTTAAGGGATTCCATACAGAATTTTTAGCAGAGAAACACGAACTACCTCTTTTCTTATTACAGATTTGTAGTAGACCGACATATGTATGACCCAGCTGAAGTTCTACACAAAACTGTAACTTTTTCCACCCGGATGGGTGAAATATATTTCAAGCCCTGTTTCGTTTTTTCGTAAAAAATGTTTTAGATTAACAGAATACTCGGTTAAAGTGAATTTAGGTACACTTTACTGTCATATAGGATAATTTTCATTACAATACCAGGGAAAAGGCACGCTGACATACATAGGTCGGCGAAGTCAATCAAATAAGCGGCGAGCTAATCACTTGCTAAATACACCGATAACCAGCGAGCGATCGAAAATGATAATACATATCGTATTTGTATGTCCGAATTGCATTCGAAAGTGATTTTAAATTAAAGTCAAGAAGTACAATAAAAAAAAATCATCTACATTTGTATGTATGTACGTTCACCTCTGATTTTCATGCATACATATTTCCATTTTATCAGACTAGCCGGGTAACGCTAGTAATTTTATAAGAGTGTAATTCTTAACTGTGCATCCCTAAAAACGAAAGTCGTCCTCCCTTGATGACTTTGCCGGCTTCGAAGGCCAAATTTTTAGACTTAAAGAACTAAAATTCACCATAAATCCCAAATATCTTTTAGATCTGTGAAATAATGCTAAGAATGTTTCTACACGTATAAATACGGACAAATGTATGAAATACATATGTCGATAGTATCGATAGTCATATATTGCCTATAGTCAGTACAATCAATAGTACCGGTAGCAAGATTTATGTATAGAAGATGGCGCACTTCACAAGTCCGTTATTACGCGGTGCAGAAAATAAAGATGGCGCTATTCCCTTCGTCGAATTGGCAGCATGCCCCTATTTGCTGACGTCTTAAAATACCTTTTCGCATTAGGAATGAAAACTAAATTTTTTAACTGTATCTATTTGCCGAAAAAATTGAGACTAAAAGTAGATAAATGTACCTAAAAGTAAATATGTATTTTTATGGGTATACATTTTTGATAGTGGGAGGTAAACTCATCCTTCGGTGCCATGTCTACTTCTGGACTATATCAAGCACTCTTTGCTCTTAAAAATTGACTTCGACGGAATTTCTCTGAGCAGTTCCAAGCCAAAACGATTTTTTACAAAAAAGGGAGACTATTAGAAAAGTTTCCCACACTAGAAACCACGCTGAAATGCCTAGAAGAATAAGAGAAAATTTCCCGACAAGTTATCTTGCTACCTTCCAGATGTACCTAAAATGGTGTGCTTGTACCGAATACACGTACAAAATTAAAAGACTGAAGAATGGTTACAATTATATTTGCTTTTACATCATAATTTAGCATCACGTGTTCGAGTTTTCTTCTTGTTCTTTGGAATTTACTCTTTGCTTCCTCATGCTCTCACTTTTATGACGTCACACCCGGTTGGTCACAGCTTGATTTGGCGCAGTCTTGTATTCTATTACTCTAGCGTTATTAGGCTTCTCACATTATGTATAGCCGAAAATAAAAATTCTTCACAATGTAGCATATGAGAGCTGATAATACGAGTGAGAGTGTAAGAAAACTCTCAAGCACACTTGTTACACGGGTGAGATTATTCCAGTCATGAGAACTTATGAGAATTCCACTACAGATTTTCAGTACAAATAATCCACTTGCCTGTAAACAATAAAATTATAGTTTAAAAAACTAAAACCTCGTAAAACCATTCGTACTGTCCTCAGGTATGTATGTAACTTGATAATAGAAATCGCTGCATCTTTTAGGTGCATCAATATTACATAGTTACATCCCAAGCTAATAAAAGGGAGGTAAAAGCGACCATAGTCCCCTTTAGCTGAAGAAGAATTTATTAGGTAAGAATATGATGAATATAACTTAAAACTTTTTACAAAAGCATACTTCTCTTGGTTGGTTTAGCTTTGATAGCATTATTTTTAGGAGGGGCGTTCCAATTAAATAGGTTCTTATTTAACGTAGTCCCCAAGGAAGGCTGACCCAGAATATGGTTTATACCTTGCTTGCTGTAAACGGTACAAGAATAAGCTCTTGAGAATTGTTTGCTTAGGAGCTCATTGGCGACCCAGTTTTAAACCGCACGTAACACTGCACTACGTCCGACACTACTGACGAATTTGTGCCGTAACTATATATCCCAGGTAATTTGCGTACCCAGCAGCAATAAAACCATACTCATTTAGTCTGATTAGGAGATCGTCTACTGCATTGAAGTGATCAGGGCAAGGAAGAAAGCACAGCTCTCATGGCTCTGATCCTAATTTGAGTGTTGCCCAGGGAAGATGTGATTTCACGTTCAAGAACCATAGCGTCGATCCAGCCGACAGTAGAAGGGTATATGCCTCTTTGAACTGATGCCCTTGATATAGAGCCATAGGCAGTATTATCGATAGCCCCCTCTATGTAAATATATAAAAATAATATTGGGAATTCCGCTTTTCTAGATCTATCGACAGATTCACTAACTTTTGCATACGCAACTGAATTGCAAATTTCGTAGTTGATTTCCAAGAATACTAGAAGCGCGCTAGCTATAACTATAGGATTTTCCATAGGGATAGTGGCTCATTATACATAAGTACATATTTATGTGTAAGCAAATCGACTGTTACAATTCCATGTATACGGAAATGCATCTGTAATCTAATCTGTAAATTTCAAATTCAATTCAATTGCAATTTAGTACTTAATTTCGCATCATTCGCAATGCACACGTTTTCTAAACAGCTCGGCATATTCGTTTTTGTGCTTACGGTAATCGTGAGTTATGTACAGGCACAAGGATATTATACAATAGCAGCACCCGGCTCTATACGGCCCAACTCTAAATACACCACACATGTGAGTGTATCAGATGTGCTGATGAATGCGAAAATCAGAATCACTCTAAAAGGACCACAAAATTACATAGAGTTTACAGAAATCGATGTGCCGTCGAACTCTGTGCGCAGTGTAACATTTGAATTGGCCAATATTGCAGCGGGCACATACACTTTAGAAGCCAAGGGGTTGTCGGGAATTCTCTTCGAAAATGCAACGAATTTGGAATTTGTAGACAATTTGCCGCGGGTATACTTGCAAACTGATAAGGCAATGTATAAACATGGAGAGACGATACAGTTCCGTGTAATATTCTTAGATCAGTATTTATTACCGGCGAAGGTCAACCAACCCCTGTCTGTGCTAATTAAGGTGAGATAAGCATCATATGGGAATTTATTATTGTGAACTAGTGTTATTTTTCCTTTTATAGGATTCTGAGAATAATCGCATTCAGCGTTTTAGTGATATTGTACTCAATACTGGCGTCTTCAAGGGAAAACTAAAATTAGCTGAGTCTGTCGTCTCGGGTATGTGGTCTATGGAGGTTTTTCAAGGAGATATCAAGTTGGCAGAAAAAATTTTTGAAGTTAAAGAATATGAGCTGCCCTTATTTGAGGTGGAATTGGATGCACCCAGTCATGTGTCTTTTAATCAGGAAGCATTTCTTGTAACAGTACGGGCGCAGTAAGTACATTTGCTGCAAGAGTATCACAATCAAAAAAAAAAAATAAGAAATTGAAATTATCGCTACCTTTTCTTCAATATTGTGTAAAAATTTCGTAGCTGTATCGATTACCAGCAGGGTTGCCACTTTGGTAAATTGTTACCAAAATTGGTAGAAAAAATTTGGGTTGGTAAAAATGTAAATTTTTTCTCATTTTGGTAGATTTTTGATGAACTTTCTGTTCCCGATTTATTTTTCGTATTTATTTTTAAATATATTATAAATTTCTTTGCATGCCTTTTATATACTTACATACGTATAAATATATATCGATATAAGGCGAACACATCGCGCTCCATTCAAAACTAATTTTACTGGAATCACGAGGAGCTTTTGATTGCCTAAATATTTTAAATGATTATTTAAATATAAAGAAAAATTTGACAGGTATGTAACTATGATTGTTCGCAAAAAAAATCAACGCCATTTTTTACCAAAGAAAAAAAAATAAAAAAAATCAACGGGAATTTTAAGCAGCACATTGTTGGCTACACTCAAATAGTATTTGCTTCAAAACTCCAAACCTTAAATTGTTCTAAAAATTCAGAGTAAAAAATTCGAAATTTAGACGAAAATATTTGGAATTTTTCTATATGTTGTATATAGTTTGAATCCTCGATTTTTTTGGATTTAGTTAAAGCAATAAAAAAATTTTACTCGAAAAATAGTGCGAATATTAAAATAAAATCACTTTTTTGAGTCAATGTATTTGTCTATAACAACTCGAGTTGAAGTTTTTTAAATAAAGAAGTTTCACTGTTGCCTTTAGCTTCATCACTTCCGCTTTTGGTTGAAGGAAACTGAGAATATGCCAATAATATGACTCAAATACCGTATAACTAGTTAAATAAAAAGTTCTTAAAAAGAGTTTTCTTATTGAAATAACTAAAAAAAAATAAAAAAAATCTAGTTTTAATTAAAATAAATAAAAAATAACAAAACTATAGTTTTTATTAAAATAATTTAAAAAAAGTTATTTGTAGATATTCCCCAGATTTGGTAGATTTTTTTCAAGTGGATGGTAAATATTTTTTTTCGTCAGTGGCAACCCTGATTACCAGTTTCTCATTACAACCAAAAATGTATTCATTTTTTTATGGGAGTATATCGTACGAGAGAGTGGAAGGTCGACTGTTCTCGGCAGCCGGTTCGAAAACGCCCTATATCAAAAAATGGCTCAAGAACCCCCATTCAGAATTTGGTGGAAGAACGAAAAGACGGTATCTTATATTTCCTCGTGAATAGTATCATTTTGGTCTTGGTGGGACGGACTTTAAGTCCACACTCCCTCTACCAGCTGTTGACGAGACAGAGAGCGCTCTGCAAAAGGTCGCTTAGCGTTTGGAGATGCTTGGTACTCTGTAGTCTCATCAGAATTGAGTTTACGGTTAAGGTTCCAGAGTCGGGGGAGGGAACTGCTCCTTGACGAGTACCTCTCGTAGCATGCCTAGTTATGGACGCAGCCCCCAACTCTGATGAGATAATTCTTCTTTCAAGGCGAAGTCTTATAAGCTCCACCAGAGGCCGCTCCAGCCCCACTTTTGAAAGTGAGCCCACAACAGCATCTGGAAGAATATTGTTAAAGGCGCCCTCTACGTAAAGAAAGATGCCTAAGGTAGATTCCTTAAAGGCGAGTCCTTTTTCAATTTTGTGGACAATTTCGTGAAGCGCATTGTCCACGGATTTGCCATTAGAATAGGTATGTTAACACTCCGACACGTCCTCAGAAGAAAAGCTCTGTCTGATATGAGCGTCAAAAAGTCTTTCTAGAGTTTTAAGAAGAAAGCACGTTAGGCTTATTGGCTTGAAGTCATTGGGTTTGACGTGAGAGAGCCTTCCACCTTTCGGTATGAAGATTACCCTAGCCTTTGTCACTCCTCTAGGAATGTGGCAAAGGTGAAGGCAAGCCTTAAAGATCTCAGCAAGCAGTCGGTATAAAAGGTCGACTGTCTGGTGAATTTCGACAGGGAATATGCCATCCGGTCCCGGAGATTTTTTAAGGTTTGAAGGTCTTAATCGCCCATTTCACCTTTTCTTCTTGCACTATGCTCTCTACTGAGTGAAGATAAGTCTTCTGATTAGGCGCGCCTGCCTTTGATTCAGTTGTACACTCCGGAAAATGGGCGTCCATGAGAACATCTAGCATTTCGCAGCAAGAGGAGGTCCATTCACCAGGTTTTTGGATATAGTTTGGGCCAACTGGAGTTTTAGATAGGCCCTTCCGTAGTCGGTTGCCCTTAGAGGTTTCCTCAATGTTACCGTAGAAAGTTTTCGAAGATTCCCTTTTGAGCTGTTCGTACTGAACCCTTTAAGGCTTTCAAAGCATCCTTGTAGGGTTGCCAAGATACAGTTTGTTTCGCTAGATTAAAAAGCTTCCTGCTGGTTCGCCTCAGGGAGGAGATCTCGGGATTCCACCAATGGAGTCGCCTTTTGCGCCTTGAACGTGAACAGACTTTGTCGCTGGAGGATGCTATCAGGGCCTTAAGTGCGTTGGATGTACGCTCTTATTTAGGTAAGGTATGTCTGCTCACTCCTTCAGTTGCATCGGCGTACTTATGTGTTAGTCTTAGTAGTTTAGACCGAAATTCCACACTCATACACACTGTGTGGTCGTCAATAAACTGTGTGAGTACAATATACGAAAAGGGATTCTTTATTAAAATCTTATCTACCGCCACTGGGGTTGATACGTCATGATATGCATTAGAGTTGAGTTCGCAAACCCTGTGTTGCACCATCCATTGCTTTTAGCCTGTCTTCCTAGAATGCTTCTACAATTTTGTCAACGTCTTCGTAGTCCTAGTGCAGGACACCATTCTCAATAGCTTTGGTTTATAGGCTAAAAACTCGTCTCACTGTCCCTGCCCTATCTGTGGTTGTGATGTCAAAGGGAGAGTATCCATTGGTCTATCCAAGGCTTCCTGGTGCAGAGATGGTTCAGTTATCTTTTTTATAGAACCGTTTTGAGACAGCGGATTTGTTTCTGTGTGTTTACTCGCATTGCCGTCTATGTTTTGGGCTTTACCCACATTCCCTTTTTGGGTCTTGAGGTTTATAGAGTAAAAGCCATAGCTTATTACATCAATATTAGAATTATTAGTGAATTACAATTCAGCGGCTCGGCTGGCTTGGCCATGTCGTTCGAATGGACAGAAACGCTCCTGCTCTGAAAGTATACAACGCGGGCCGCGATGCTGGTAACAGAGAAAGAGGAAGGCCTCCTCTGCGTTGCAAAGACTAAGTGGAGAAGGACTTGGTTTTACTTGGCATTTCCAATTGGCGTCAGTTGGCACAGAAGAGAAATGACTGGCGTGCTGTTTTGGACTCGCCAAAATTGCTTAGGCGATTACAGCGCCAGTGATCACAAATTTGAGTCCAGTCAAGGATAGATTGTGAGTCGTTGGATAGTTGGAGGATCTTCAGAATAATTAATAGATTAGTACAATTTTATGTGGTAAGCAGACTAACTGCAAATCACTCATAGATAACTAAAACTTAAGCATAATTACCATTATTTTTCTAGCTACACTTTTGGCAAACCTATATCGGGAAACTGTCTATTAAAGATCATCTCAAAGGGAGAGCGACCTCCCATCGAACGAGAATTGCCACTGATTGATGGAAAAAAAGAACTGTCTCTTCAACTAAGTGAATTTGGCAAGAAAATTCAGAGGATCCAAATATATGCCACCATACAAGATACTGTCACCTTAACCCAGCGTACAGTTTCGAAAACAGTTAGTATTTTGGCCAAACGTTATTTAATCGACACACCGTCAATGGCGCACGAATGTGATGGGCCAAGCGACACATTCACCTATCGTGCGCGCCTTACACACCTCAATGCAACGCCGGTTGATGTCGATGAAGAAATTTATGTGAAACTCGATGTGGACGTGAATGAAGAAGAACCTTCGAAAATTGTTAGTTATGCCGATGAAAATGGTGATGTTGAAGCGGAAATTACGTGTTCAAACTACACTAATGTCAATATAACAATTGAATATAATGGAGAAACATCGTTGGGGGAAATTAAGCTCTCTCAACGAAGTAACGGCAGTCAAGGTGGAGTCTACGTCAGAACGCAAAAGTAAGACAAACAAGTTCGAAGTTGGAGTTAAATCCAGAGAGGCAAGCAAGACCAATTTAATGATTAAAAAAACGTTTGTTACTTTTTCAGTCCAACGGTGGGTAGCCCTATGGAAATACGTCTGGTGGCGCATGAGTCATTTTCTAGCTTTGTTTGTGTGATTGTTGGACGTGGCAATATCGTTTATAATAATGTCATACAAGTGCCCAGTGGCGGCAGCACCCAAACGCACCAATTCTCTATTACACCAACATATGAAATGATGCCAAAAGCGCATATTTTTGCTTATTTTTTCAAAAATGGCAAAATGTTCTACTACGAGACAACATTTTCGGTAGAAAAACAATTTGAAAATAGTGTAAGTAAAAAAAAAACTTTTTACTCATTTTCGCATTGGTTATGAATTGGCTTAAATTTTTAAGATTTCCATTGACACACCTGATACCGTTAAACCTGGTAGTATTATTTCTATAACTGTGGATACCGATCCTAACTCATATGTTGGCTTGCTTGGCATGGATAAGAGTGTTTTATTGCTTAGGTCTGGTAATGATTTTGATG
>NW_016177248.1:0-8635 GCF_001687245.7 Rhagoletis zephyria | reverse complement strand
AATAATTTATTGAATTACTCATACCTTTAAAATTTGAAAGTCCTGACATCATTAGAGAAAAACTAAAAGCACATTTTCTTATATCTGACCCCTCGTTTCGCGAGTATATTGATTTTTTTTTGTTGTGTAAAATTTATTGTCGCGTGGTAAAATAGCAATAAAAATTTTATATAAATTTTTTTGATCAAAAATAAAAATTATCTTTTGACACTTATTTTTTCCTTAAACAATAACTGTTAATAGTTGGATTTTATTTCTTTAATCAAAAATTGTAGTTAAAATGACATTTCACTATCGATACTCAAAGAGAACAGATCGCTATCGATCTTTACATTGTTTTATCGCATCGCTTATTTGTTCATCATTGCACTAACGACTAATATCTTGTTTATACGTAGCAATAAAACGTTTCTAACTTAAACGTTTACAAGCAGGTGATATAGCGATTGAATTTTAACTTTTATTTTTGATCGTTAAAAACACAAGTTAAATTTTAAGTTTTACTTTTTATGGAAAAAATAAAAGCCAAATTTTAACATTTATTTTACTGTTGTAACGATGAATAAATATAAAATAAGGATTAATTGTTGACTTTTTTTTAAAAACGTTTTAACATGCACTCCAACCATTTGCCGTAGCATTCTTCTACTTCGCATTAGAGACGCCGCCTTTAAATCGAATAAATCCAAGATCGATTACTCGAGCATCGATAAGACTTTTTGTCGATTTTTTAGTTCCGATTCGATGCATCTATTATTTTTAAAAGAATTCCGATTCGAGTCGTTTCAAGAATTAATTTTTTACTTTTCGATCTGGCATATCTACTTCGCATGAGGTACTACCCTGAATCTTCGGGTTACGGAAATCATTGATCACAAAATCTGGTAAAAAGTAGGCATTGAGGACTTTATAAAAAACATTATGGTGGATGGGATATCAATTCGATTGCTTTGCTGGTTTAATATGCCATTATTTGAGCCGAGTAATAATTTGCATTAAAGCTTTCCATATGGCATGAATATGGTTCGTATAGGGAGATATACAGATATACAAAGAAATTGCTAAAAAAGTAAGCATTTCACTTCTAAGTGTCCATACTGTTTCCGGAAAAAATGGCCATTCAAGTCAGTCATAAATAAAGAGAAGCAAGAGCTCCATGCTCCCGTTGAAGCTGAGTAAATCTTGTTAGCAGTAAAAAATTTACATAGGAAATAACAAAGCTCCTGGGGCCGACGGAGCACCGAATAAGGCACTGAAAGTTGCTATAAGAATACACCAGTTGCAAGGTTTTAAAACTCTATCCAACAAAATGACTTTCCATCAGTATGGAAACAGCAACAAATTTTGATACATCCAAAGTAAATATGGTAAGCCGGCTGAGGATCCTGCAAGCTATAAGCCACATGTTCACTGGACTCTGGGGCAAAAATACTCCAGCGAATCACACTGCGCTTTCTTCAACTACTCCGAGTAAATTTACTCAGTAAAACCGAAAAAATTGGCATGGCCGATGGCATAGCCATAGTAGTGGGGAGTGAGCATACGAGTATAAGTGATATAAAGGAGAGCTGCAATAACGAGACGTATTTCGCACGTAAAATAGATAGGCAAAACCAGGGATTGCGGAGAGTTTGAAGTTCTAGCCGCCAGCGGAAGAAGCTCTTAAGACCAGGGCAAAATCCTGTAAGAACGACCCCGCATATCTAGTGGCCGATGTCCGAAATGAACTTAAAATATGAAGGGAACACTTTTTCACACTAAAAATAGTGAAGAAGATGAACCCAAGCTTGGACAATTAAGAGATTGATCTCTGTGAAAACAAGAAAATTGAACGGAGGCCATTTTTTCAGCGAAATGCCTCAAGCTTATTATGAAATTACGAATGTAGCTAATTCCAATGCCTGAGAGCTCCTCAGTTTTTGCAAGGAAACGCGAGCCAAATGTTTTCATCTTAGTCTCTCGAAGGCTGGGCAGTCTAATAGGAAGAGCTGAGATCATTCCACCTCATAATCCATTGAAATTCCTAGTCTCACCGCGTACATTATCAATCGCAAAATTACCTTTCAGAACCCCCAGCAACAGTGAGAGCTGAGGCTTTGCAAGCATTAGAAGCTTCTTTTCCACTTTCCCGCAATTAACTGTGATGCGGCCCCCAAATGGCCCTGATTAGCAAATACTCTGACGCGGTTGATAGGGAGATAAGATATTTCCTGACCAATCACGCGCACACCATCATAGCGTTCAGTGCCCAGACAGCGGTCAGGCTGCCAGAGTATGTACAAACTCTTCAGCAGTGAGTCTACCGCTTCCTTGTCAACGACCATACCGTATCGGAGGCAGCCGTACTCGTACTCGCGTCAACAGCGCCGATCGACCTTTTAGCTAAAGATAAGGAGGAGATATGGTAGTCAAAAGAATGGATTGGGAAAACGCAAGCAGCAAAGGAAGCCAAAAGCAGATTACTCAGCAGATGGCAACAAAAATGCCAGAGTGCTCAAACGGGGAGGTGGACAGCGAAACTAATTCCGCACCTGCACTGCTGGCTAGACCGCTCACACGGAGAGGTGAGTTATTTTCCTCACTCAGTTTTTGGCCGGCCACGGCTACTTTAGAGCGTATCTGCACAAAATGGGGAAGGTGGCGAGCCCACACTGCGTTTATTGCTTACATGTAGACGATACAGAATATATATTCTTTTTCTGCGAGCGCTGGAATGCCAACAAGTGGTGATTGGAGAGAAAACTCGGCGCCGTTATACCCGAAAATATCGTTTCTAAAATGCTGACTTATCAAAAATCATGGGACCCGGCCGCGACTTTCACCGAGATCATACAGCGGCGCAAGAAAATTGATCTAGACAATAAGTAGATTGAAAGCAGAGGAGCCCAAAACGATCACAATTTATAGTGGCCGCTAAGGTAAAAAGCGAGACTCTCAATTAGAAAAAGAGAGAACGAGCCAATAGCTTGATGCTGACTTCAAATGTGGCGGCCCTGAACGCAGAGCGAGTTGAATCTGACCCAACATAGGTCCCTCTTGGATTCCCTGTCCCGAAGTAATGCGAAAGTGGTTCCAGGGTAGGGGAAAATCCAGGGTAGGAGGAAGGATTGATTTAGTGGCTACACCACATACGTAGGAGTGACGGCTCCTATGTGGTGGGAAGGCATTTTAAACCCTTTCCCCACCGCCAAAAAAATCAACGCTTCCGTGATGGCAGCTATTTCCACCTGAAAGACACTGTATTAGTGCGGAAGCGTGAACATAGTTTTAATGAAAAGCTCCCTGCAAAAGACATCTCCAACAACCCTGATTCTAAGTTTTGATTCGTCCGTGAAGAAGTTCACTGCTTCCTTCCTCCAGTTCCCCCGCCCCACCCAGTCTTCCTTTGAGCGAATGCAGGTAGAGAATGAGCCACTGGCAGCCATTTCGGCTGTTTGATCAGGGATGACATCAAAGCCGTCCAGAACTACAGAGTGTTCAGTTTTCGCGCCAGTTAACCACCCGGTTTACTTGAGCCTAACAGCATTTCGTGTTGCGGCGAAACTTGTAGCATGACGTTAAGCGCCAGTATAGGCGCCCTAGTTACTTAGAAATTGCGGTCTTCTCTAGTGAGCTCCACCTAACTATGGGCTCCGAAAAACAAGGTAGGCTAAATCATGGTTTCATAGAGCCAAAAGCTCATCTGCGGTGGTATAAGGCATCTGACGCCTTTCTTGATATTTCTTTAATCTTTGGCCATCACGAAAGCTTCCTATCCAGAATGAGGCCAAAGTAGTTGACCCTGTTGGAGAGCTGCAGGTGGAAACCCCCAATTCCCTTTCGCTGGAGTTAGCGCTCGCCAGTTTCCACGTTCAGGTCAACCTTGATTCTGATCAAAAAGGGTATTCGAAATTCCCCCCCCTAACTATAATGTCACAGGATCTGCATAGGCAATCACCCGACAGCCCACACGCTGAGCTCTTGAAAGACAGTCCCGAGGAATTCCGTTTCTTATGTGCAGGTCAATCAGTCTCTCAAACGTTTTTAGCAGAAAAGAAGAAGGGTTTGAAAATCAAGTTAAAAATTATCCAAAAGTATCTATTACATATATAAATATGTATAAATCTGATACACATCAAATGTAAAGCCTTAATTTGTTTACGCCGCCACCCACTTCGTCGAGCAGCTTGGCACACGACTGCCTTTTAAGTGTCATAAAATTGAGATTACAAACCATTAAAGCTCTGCCACCGCAGCGACGTTGTTAATTAAAAATATAAAGTGTACTGATTAAATAGATGATTACACCGAGGGTGGGAAGGTATGTATGTATATGGCGCAGTACGCCTGATGTTGTTGCAGTTTGGCGCATTGCAAATTAAGGATACGTTGGAAGAAAAAAAAAACAGATAATTTAGAAACATATTTTTTGCGTTTATCGAGCCGCAAGTATCAGACCGTCAACCACCATCTCGGCAGCAGCCACCCAAGTAAGCAGCCAGTAAAAGTGCTTCACACTGCCGCCACCACCGCCGCCGCCGCGGCCGACATCTCGTTACGCAACACGCGCTAAGCCATCCGCCAGCAACTTCCGGTGCGAATGGCGATAGCAGGCGAACACATTAGCTGTTGCTGTATGACCGTTTTCCTACGATGCCCAGGGGGAGGGGCATCGACTCCCACGAAAACTCTCTATCAATGTTTGTTGGTATTGGCTGATGATACTTTCTGCTCGAACATTTCTGATGCTACATATGTATCTATCTAGATAAAGCGAAAAGGGGGTGGGATATGTGGGATGGCAGAGGCGTGTGCAGGCCGTTTATTATAATGTCAAATACTTCATTTTGCATAGAAAGTTTGCTGTTCGGCTGGTTGTTGGTAAATACGGTTACTATTATTTTCACTTTGTTGATGTTGCTCTATAAACTTTTTTTATGGATTTTGCTGTTGTTTTTTTTTATGGATTTTGCTGTTGTTATTGTTGTTGTAAGGAACATTGATACTTTGAATGGTGCGTGGTACGTAAAACGTAAACATATTTGTATTTCTTTTTTCCCTTTATCGAAAGGAAAGTCAAACGCACCAAAATATGTTTGGTTTTTATCTTTGATATAAGGTTTGGGCTTTTAAGAATTTTAAGAACTACAAAAGTTCCCACCAAGGGCGCAGTCGGGATCTAATGAAGGAGAGGGGGAAAAGGTAAATATACCAATACAATTTTATTAATTTTGATAGTCTTTTCTCTCCTAATTGTCGTTTTTCTGGGTATGGAGTTATAGTTGCACCACTACACTCGATCCCGACTATTTTGTGAGCTACACACGTGCGAGATACGATAACCAACTCGTGTGAAGGTTCACGGCAGAAAGAGAGAAGAATTCGGTGGGACCACTCCGACTTAATCGGTTTAAGGGAACACATAAGTCAGCAGCATCTGTTCAACTTTAGATTCGGCTAAAGCCGGAAACTCCAAAATAGAGTCGGTTGATTGTCCCCCAAAGTTTGACGACCCAACACGCGAAACAAAGACTACGTGTTACAGACATGCTTGGAATGTCCGGATAGAACACAGAAACGGCGTCTCTATCCAACTGCAATTTGCTTAGAGAAATACCAGGCTGACATCGCCACAGTACGGAAATCCGAACGGGAACCCCCCATTAGAGTTGTGAAACTATCGATGGCACTATCGTTTCATTTTTTTTAGACTATCAATACTCATTGATAGTTTATTGTATACTATCGAAAATATCGATAGGTTAATAGGACTATCGATCATCTCTACTAATTATTTTGAAATTATTGGAATTTTTTAATTTGAATTAAAAATTTTGTTTTTTAGTGTGAGGCCGACGTCATATTCAAATATGCACGCATTTAGGCCAAAATACAAACATATGTTAATCGTAAATCCTGTTTTGCTTGTATAACTTGTGTTTGTTTTTGAACTTTCTAAAAATAGAAGTATTTTGGCTAAGCATTTACTTAATTTTGAATTAATATAACTTTTATAAGATAATATTTCACTATGATCCTGTAAAAACAAAGCAACCTAACTACTAATTTAGCGCTAGTGCTATCGATAGTTTTGGTTTTTTCGAGACTATCGTGAATATCGATAGTTTGACACCTCTACCCCCCATTGCAAAATAACAACATTCATAGGTAGCAAGCAGCGAAATTCTGTATCAAATACCAACAATAACAAGACACAACAAAAAAAATGAAGTGAGCGAAATGAGAGGAATGAGAGAAATATGTAGAAATTTTTTGCAAAATATATACATGGGTTTCGACGTTGCATATTTTGCAGCGATAGGAAATGTTATTTTCGCTGTATTTTGTTGTTCTGTGTTTGCAAGTTATGCAATCCGTGCTACGTGCAACGGCCTTTGCAATATTTCGAGAACATTTAGTGAACGAGCTCTGGATGCTATGATAGATTTGAAAGGTTTTTGAGTTATCTGTTGGTAAGCTGAACTATTTATTATTGAAAAGTTAACTTCTAGTCTCAGAGGTATACTAAGATGCATAATTGAAATTTTTTACCTGGCCTCAAACCATCTCCCTTATTTAACTAATCCTGGCCGCCCTTCAAATAGAACCTACGTGAACTACTTTAGGCTTAGTATCTTGTTGCTATTCGCCTTACGAGTTTTATGCTCAAACTTGAGACTCTCAGGAAATCCGCACTCTTTTCTGCTTGAGTGTAAGTCAAATATGACTTGCCTGCTTCAGTTTGTGAATATAGTGAACAACCGAGGAATTTGAAGTTTATCAGTTGACTGGAGCTGGAAGAGCTTCGTCGTGAATATCTTCTTGCCGCACCCGCCTGCTTCTTCGTCGCGTTCTCTTAATATCTTTTATATCAACTTGATTGTCAAGTTTCAAAGGAGACCACTCAATTATGTCCATCCATTTTGTTGCCATAAAAGACTGCTTAGTTTTTCGCTAGAACAAACACTAAAGTAGACTGGGATGCTTGAAGCTCTCTTTATTAAGAATAACTGGGAAAATATGATCCGAACTCTCAGTCACATTCGTCGAATTCGATCCCTGCCTTTGATAGTGCAGAGGATTTGGCTCTCAGTTCGATTAGAAGCGGGAAGGCTATGGGTATTTGCCCAGATCCCAGATCCCGATTTTCAAGAAGGCAAAGTTTGATGAACCACTATTGAGAAAAAGAACGCCATATTGTGTTTATGTTTTTCAAAAACCCGTAGAAGATTACGCGGAAAGATCATTGGTACTGCACCCCGAATCTGTTTAGAGCTTTGTGGCTCTGTCTGACATCGTTTTGTTCAAAAAAATGGCCACACATAGGTCCATAGTTTATTAGGCTTTTACATTTTACTTTATTCTTAGCCACAAAACATACCTTTTTTACGGCTCATAGATCCTTTAACGTAGTTTGCAAGGAGCACCTAGTCTTAACGATCCCTGCCAGAGGACATTCCGACGGCAACTTTACTGCGGACAACTGGAGATCCGCGCTTGTAGGCCTTTTCAAAGTATACATAGGTAATCTAAGCAGACATCCCCCTCAGCGACAAGGCGCACGAAACTGGTGTCCTGTGTGAGCGAAGGATCGGTCTCGCGGTCGTATACACACAGAGAAAAGATATGGGTCCGAAAAGAACGGTACGCGCCAAGTAAAATTCTGGAGCTAATCTGGATGTTGAAAGACATGATGCAAATTTTAAACTGGCTAATGCCAATTGTGGTAGTCCCAAAACCACAAAAAAAAGAACTTTCGTTGACTACTGTTTAATTTGTGATCCTGAATGGGACAGCAATGCCAGACTGCGTTACGTCGGATAGCCAAAGGAAAGTAAATAACTCAGTACTTAGGCCAGCCGAACAGCTACTGCGACAGAGTTACGAGACCAAAGAATTCAACTATGGAAACAGAACTGAAACGTCAGCACAGAAGGTCGAACGGGCAATGTGAAAACAGCCCGAGTAATATCATAAGCATTTTCCTATAAGCGAGAGAGGGAATGGCTTTGGATCGCGTCCGAATGAAAAGTCTCTGGTAGAGAACAGCTGCGCGGCTTTAACAGCGTGCTCTCGCATAGAGCAATGCGGTATTGGGATGCCATATGCAGGATTTCCACGACGACGATGGGTGTTGAGGCTTAGAGTGAGCCCAAAAACTTTTAGTAATAGGGATTGGTTTTATAAGTCTGGCAGTTCTGAAAGCCTTAGAGCTCTATGAGACCTAACAACTAAAGGAGTGATGAATGCTGAAATAAGCTTACATCTCGTAAAGTCGCGAGGATTACCTGACTTGAACGAAAAGTAAATGTCCTTCTTTCTAAGAACTCTTATGGGCTACTGTCTAGTTGGCATAATCGCCACAAGACTAAGACGGGACGCGCCGAACTATTGCCGCAATTGGAAAAAAAAAATTGAAGAAGAAGAAGAAGTTAGAGAACACTTTCTATGGTGCCGTGCGACTTTAAGCAGTAGATTGGATTGGTAACTCCCTATAGTATCGGACCTTTCTTGGACTATGTGTAGGAGGAATTTGTTCTTCAGTTAATTTAAGCTAACCCACCCAAACTATGCACCTAGGCTCTCGCTTCTTTTGTGTATTTAATGGCTTAGTAATACCAGTTATATGTTCGTATGTATGAAATATACATTTCGT
>NW_016177246.1:0-8636 GCF_001687245.7 Rhagoletis zephyria | reverse complement strand
GGTTTGCGCAGTAGGTGGTTCACAAACTCGTACAGGCCCTGACAGGACTATAAGTTCTTCGACTGGTGGCCAACCAAATTTTTTCAGTACTAAGACGTACATGCGCTCCTTGATGTAGCTCAGAGATAAAATAACCTCTTCTCCCACTGAGATATCTAGGGACTAGCTGGTCCGAAATTTCGTTGTCATCCATGTTGCCACCTCTGCAGAGTCCGCAAAAAAATACGGAAGCATTTTTCGGAGGACTATCCGTCCATCAAATTACAAATAAAAAAAGTTTTATTATACGGCAATTGAGAAGTGCATGTGCAAGATTGATCCGATCACTCGTTTGGGAACCGGTTTACGCCAAATTCCCTATCGTGTGGTGTAGTCGAAATGTACTTGGAGGTGATACTTACAATGCTGCTTACAGGAGGCTGTTTTATCAAAAGTATTATGTGACTTTTTTAATCTGATGTCGGAGAAGATAATAAGAGCTGCAGAATTGAACCGCTCAGGAAAAATTTACTACAAGAGCATGCAATCGCTGGCTTATGCCGATGACATCGACCACATTGGTAACAAAAACCGCGAAGTCTGTTCTGCCTTCTCCAAGTTGGATAAGGAAGCCAAGCGAATGGGTCTGGTGGTAAACGAGGACACATTCGCGTCTTCGCACCTACGTCACTGTTGAAAGTTACAAGTGTGAAAAAGGAGACGACTTCGTTTATTTGGGAACCGGCATTAACATTAATAATAATGTCAGCCTTGAAGCCAACAAGTGCTACTTTGGGCTGAGTAGGCAATTGAGAAGTAAAGTCCTCTCTGGTGTATGGCGCGGAGCCATGGACAATGAGAGCATATGATGAGGCGGCTCTTGGAGTTTTCGAGAAAAATATTCTGCGAAAGATTTGCGGACCTTTACGCGTTGGCGACGGAGAGCACCGTAGACGATGGAACGATGAGCGGTATGAGCTTTACAATGATATAGACATAGGACAGCGAATTAAAATTCAGCGGCTTCGCTGGCTTGGCCATGTCGTTCGAATGGACAGAAACGCTCCTGCTCTGAAAATATTCAACGCGGTCCGCGATGCTGGTATCAGAGGAAGAGGGAGGCCCCCTCTGCGTTGGAAAGACCAGGTGGAGAAGGACTTGGCTTCGCTTGGCATTTCCAATTGGCGTCAGTTAACACAGAAGAGAAATGACTGGCGTGCTGTGTTGTACTCGGCCAAAATCGCTTAAGCGGTTACAGCGCCAATAAAGAAGAAGAAAATAAAAAAAATAGATAATTAAAATTCTGATTTTGTATTTTTTTTTTGGACCACCCTAATGTACATACAACATACTTGCATGCTAGTATATGCTACACATGTTTTTGAATGTGGCAAAAACGGCCATTATCCACGGTCTTTGGGACATACTGAACTACATTAAGGACCCAACAGAGACGGCGTTCTACAATTAGTGCGCGCAATCACCTGAGGCACAACAAACAAGATTTCAATAAGCCACGCCAAATCAGCGCGATTGCAGCCAGCAGCAGCAGCAGCGGTTAACGCAACAGCGCTAAGGAGCAGCAACAATAATAAGCCGCAAGCGAAGTATGTTGCATTTGCTATAATATACATTATCATATTTAGTTTCTTCGCCGATGCTCGGTGTGTAAAACAAAGGGGTAAGCATACGCACATGCTTATGAACACATTTTGACCGCCAACAGCCAGCAATCCACAAGCTGAAGAGCCATGCCACAACCATCGATGGGGTTTAATGCCAAAGTACTTGCTTATTATGGATCGCGTTTGAAGTCGCCTGGGCGACTAGTCCGTCGACTGACTGCTTGTTGCCGCTGCTGCAGCGCGGCGCGCAGTTGATTTTAATCAAATTCACAGCATTGTTTACCTGTCAGGCAGAACCGCGCGAGCAGCGATTATCGCAGGACTTGAACACGCTTATTGCTGTTGACGTTGTTGTTATATTGTTATATATGTATATAGTGTACTACTTAGTTTTATTGCCGTTGTTGTTGTTTTTGTTGCTATTATTCGTGTTGTTAATGTTATTACAGTGTTGCTATTATTGTTGTGCCATATTTGCAATGGTTGCTGCGGCAATTGATGCCATTGTTGTTATTATTGTATTAGCCACAAATTCCAATCGCATTTCATAGTGGATACCGCATACAGCACCAAGAATTCAGCACATTAAAGTGCCCAACAAACCGTGGCTAAAACAACAGCATGGGCATGAGCACACGAGCACCTTCAAACAAGGAGGCTGGCTGGCAGCCAAGCAGGCGCAGCTGAAGGCAAAATCAACTGTTTTCTTCTACGCCTTTGCACATTTTTAACAGGGAAATCCTCCTCCCTCATTTTTATAGCTTTTTATAGTATCTGATTTTTTTTTTTAACTACTGGACGTTGGTTGACTCTATGTATGTTGTATGCATGTACATATGTATGTGCATGTGTATATCTGTAGGTATTTATGTACGTGCGTATAGCCAAAATCTCATGAATCTCATTAAAAAGGGCAGCTATAAAGTTCTTGTAATAACAGCAAATTGAGTTCATCCCATTTTGGTGGCAAAAGCAACAAATCCAGCAGCATGAAACTTCTTCATACAGCAAGCAAGCATATATAAAAATGTATTGTATGTAGATACATATATGCATTTGTTGTTTTTATTGTACATTACTGGTTAAGCGTCTAAAAATGAAGTACTTGCTAATCGTCTCAAGACAGGGGCTGGTTCTTGCAGAGACGAAGCTGGATAACGAGCGTCCAGAATACTTGAGATATGGAGGGAACACTTCTCAACACTTTTTACTAGCGGCTCTTGTGGCACTTTTGAAGAAAAACAACCCTCAGTAATGTACAGGAACAGAGCTTACTTACCTCGACCAAGACCAAGTGAGAATAGTGCCGGCTCCAGAATTTTGGTTGGAGGGCGGCGATTGGGGTCAACTTGACCAATGAGGTTAAATTAACCAGGCAACTAACACGATTCACCGATTAGTGACCTGTCAAAGTTCGAGCTATGAGACCTAAAAGCATCCAACTTGCTTGAGCTCTCATTTACTTCTCATGCAAATATATACAGCCCGCGAAAAAATGATAATTAAAATTCTACAAAGTTTCATCGAAATTCCAAAATTTTTAATTCGAGCGTCTTCGGTGATGGAGCAAAAATACCGCCGACGAATCACCCCAAAATCTTGCAAGTGACCGTTCGATAGCCTGATCTTCTTCTGCGCGCACGCCTGAGCCACTTGCAACAAACTTCGGCACAGGAACAAAGTCCGGAACAAAATAAGGTAGCCTTCATTACTAAAAATCGTAAGGATTTATTGTGTACAAATTTATGCAGTGAAAGCTTTCTTTAAGATGGTTGAGAGTTGGCGGGTTCTGAATAAACACTCCTTCTCTGATCATCACTATGTTTAGATATTATTGAACTTCTCTCCAACTATCTAGCTAACATTACGTAAACACATAAAAAACACAAACTGGAGCTTTTATTAAAAGTTATTTGAAGACAAGTTCTTTAGCTTAGCTCCCATAGAACCTAATTGTACCGCGTATCTTAAAATTATGGTCAACGTATTTACCTGGACCTACCAAAAGCCTAAGTGAGGCATGTTCTGACCCTTAACCGTCGGAAACCCGTGTTGTTGTTGTTGTTGTAGCAGCATACAAGTTCCCCAAAGAGTTTTTGGGGAGTATTGCTGGAGTGACAGTCCTTGGCCAGATATAAATCTGGATCGTTCCGGTTACGTAACCCGACTGTCGTGGGAACATGGGAAAACCGTAAACCCCACCGGTGATCGCGTGAGTTAGACTCACTTCGTTGAATAAGGCCAAAAGGCTTAGCTGTGAGCTTGAATGGTCGGGCCCATAAAAAAATTTGAGAGAGGCAATGAGATCTTCGTGGAGAATTTTCTGTGGTGGCATCGAAGGTGTTTCCGAAACTCCAGGTTACAGGAAAAGAAACCCGTGATCTGCTCCTAGATACTCATTTTCCTGGGAACATAGCTGCAGGGGAAAACAACCTCTATATCATGAAGATATGCATCTCGGAAGAAAGGGTTAAATAGGAAATCCAAAGCTGTAACCATATAAAAATTTAGGATTGGACGATGTAATACCTGCGCAACTAATTACGATACTGAAGTTGTGTGCGAAATGGCTTTCAAGTACTTTCAAGGCCTGTTTCAAACTTAATCATATAATGTTTCTTAAAAGGATAGTTATCAGCTTCTTTTCTGACAACATCGACAGTCGTCTATAGTCTATATCAAACAGCTATTCTGCGAAATGTCGATGCTTGTAACGAAGGTGTTCTTTCTCCACTTCTCACGCTTTTATGTGAAACGGATTGGGGAGTTACAAATGTTGTTGCATACGCCGATGACATTGCCACCACCTTCAGGTGAAAGTTTCGACAAACGCTATGCAAACTAAGCAAAGAAAAGCTTCGCGATTTATCCAGGTGGTTCACACGCTGTAGCCTAAGCGTCAGCTCAAGCATGGTGGTGCTGGTCCTCTTTATGAGAAAGTATAAAATGGCTTCGGTTACTCTACCGGAGGTAAACGGCGTCCATTAGCTGTCTTGCTACAAATGCCAAATTTCTAGGCGTTATTTAGATAAGGCGTGTTTTAGATAAAAAGCTGAACTGGAAGGAGAATATGGTTCAGCGTTATGATAAGGCTTCTGTAGCCTCCTGTACTTGTAAAAGGGCCATGGCGTCTTAGTCGCCGGATAAAATATCTTTCAGTTTACCAGACTACTGCGACGACTTCACTTTTAGTAATAGCCAGGCTGCAATCAAAGCTCCGAGCTCTCACGTTTTACTCAAAGATTGCACTGGACTGCCGCCTATTTCTACAGGAGATAGGGATGCAAATATCGATAATATCGGTTCGAAATTCGATGCTTGCCACCGATGTTTACAATTTCCTTAAATCGCTAAATTGACGATACATCGATGTCAGTTTCAGCGATGTTCTAAATATGGACTTTACAAGTACTCAGATTTCATTTGGAATTTTGTGGCGGGTCATGAAATTTTATTACTCATTCCTTGGGAGAACATTCAGAAATTCCGAGTTTACTCGTAGCTTTCATTATTAATAATGCTAACTTAATCATTAAAATAGGACCGGGCTCTCAGTGAACTTACTACGGTACGCATTTTTATTCTATTTATAGGAAGAATAGAAGAATGGTAAATAAATGCAGGGAAGTGTAAGTAATTTTCTAATTGAATTACAGAGAGTTGTAATTGAAAAGTTTTAAATTTTCCTTTTAATGTGACTACAACCTAAGTGTGAAACATCGGAAACCATCGATATATCGATGTTTTTCTAGCGATGTATTTTAGCATCGATGTTCGTTTTTCCGATGCATCGAATCAGCATCGGCTTCAGCTCACCTTCATTAAGAAAGCCAGATGCTAGCGATAAAAGAGCATACCATGTTGTCGAAGCAATTACTCGACACCATCCCAACAACGCCCTGCTTCAAAACGAACCTCCCCCCCCCACAGCACGTGAGACGACGCCTGCGCGCCAGATATCGAGCCGTACGTAGACCATTCGTTCGACACACCAAGATAGAGAGCGGCGCTCACACAGCGATGCGGTCAGAACAAGCCTTAACACACGTAAAGACAACATCATACTAGGCGGTCGACCCCGCCCATAAATATAGAGGAAGCGGAACTGCCGAGGTAGACCAGATGCGCCCTAGCACGACTCCGTCCTGGGTGATGCCACCGACTCAACAACTACCTCTCTCGGCTGAACAGAGAAGTGGCAAACACCTGCCTCGCTTGTGGGCAAGGTCCTCACAACACCCAACATCTCTTCCAACCGTACAACCCTGCGCCCAACGACGCCGCCCCCTTTTTTGGCAGAGTCAGAGGATAAAGATGATGACTCATGACAAAACCCTGAGGGTTGAGTACCTCTGCTGAAACAGCTATTCAGCGGTGCTATAAAAAAATCAGTTTACATCCAAAATGTTCTCTCGATAAAAACGACACAAAATAAACTTTCTTCGTGATACGCCCTACTACACATTCATACATATTCCTACGAGACAAATCTGACGGAAAGTAATACACACATACCAGTGAACCTACGCAAATGCATGTAAGGAAAATCCTGTGTACTAGCGAGAAAGAAACAGCACATGTTAAAAGGAGATCACACCTACAGGAAAGTATCAGATTTTTCAAAATCGCCCTAGATAATACTCCAAGTCGGATACTCAGATGATTCATCGGAGATCAGTCAGTTGTCCCGTAGGAAAGTTTGTCTGCACTCGGATGTATACTTTATAACGGTGGTGGGCCCGGGAAAAGTTCCTTCAAGCTTTGTATACATTTAGTATAGAAAGCTTGAAAGAGCTTTGGACGCGGGCAAGCTGATGCCCACCACCGATTTATCATGAAAAGACAGGAAACGAAATATTCAAACTCCTATCTTCCGTATGCTAAAGTGGCAACTCTCAGTTCCCATTTAGGTGTTTTTAGTCTGCGCTCACATCGATGGTCAATTTATAGTGCATGAAAAATATTTGACAGTAAACTACCGGCGTACGTGAATAATTACGTTGGCCTGTAGGTGTTGGCTGAAGGATTGCGGATTAAGGCCAAAAACATAGTGGAGCGGCGAGCGCAAAGAGCATCGAGCAAAGCTTCGATTTCAATCGCATATGTTTCAATGGGAGAGCGCATACCCTGCAAAAATCGTTGGACCATGTAGTCTATTTGAGGTAAATTGGAGTACTTACAAAAGTGATCCTCTGTCATGCTGTAGCGGACCAACTCGTGTCTCTGCGCCAGCTTATTGTTTGTTATCCGATCACTGCTCGTGTGTTAACGAAATGTGATTGAAGTTGAGCATTTGAAAGCACATTTGCTTGTCTAGTTGTAGCTGAACGTGTAGAGATGCTCGCTGTTAGTTCTTAGCCCCCAGCATGTTCGGGTTCGAATGCCGTCAGAGGCAACATGTAATTTTTAATTATTTTTCTTGGTTTTTATTAATTTCGAAAAAGCATTTGAGAAGTGAAGAACAAAAGCGTGTTCAATCGAAAAAATATAACAACAATGCCATTGTTAATATGTTGGAGTAGTTTTGTGCTACTCTGATGTAATGCATGGATGGAGTATATGGTCCTACCCCAGGACATCGCAATGTTAATTGGACCATATTTTTTTATATGAATTGTGGCTAATTTCGGAGTACTCCTTGGTCCTTAGGAAGTACTCTTTACACGCATGCATGGAGTAGTCTCGATTTTTGCAGGGTAGTGAAGAGCAAATTGAAGCTTTGCTCGATAACAGCTCTTCGCTTCGCTCGCCGCTCCAATATGTTTTGGCCTTAGCAAGCCGGGAAGTCGTGGGTTCGTATCCCACTGCCAGGGAACGTTTTTTTACTTCTATTTTTGTTCTTTTAAATATTGTTTAAATTTTTGTTATTTAATTATAGTTGTTGTGGCCTTTTTAATTAAATTTAAACAATAAAAATTTGATAATAACGAAATAATTACATATATGAAATACCATAAACAAAGAAACGATATTAACACAAAATTTAATAAAATAAAATAAAATAATTTTTGTGTTAGATAAAATAAAAATAATCGTTTAGAATCGCTCGGAGTGGGGACCGAACCTGGGTGCTATTGCGTTTACTACTTCAACAACAAAATAAAACTTAGAACCTTATTTTTCCATTTTAAACCCGCGTTATCCTCATTTTAAAGTTAAAATTCTGTTTTTGCCTAAAAATGCATTTTAAGTTGACTATGACAATTTTAACCTTCTTCTAACTTCTCTGTGACCACGGGCCCTAGTATGTAGGTTCTCCATTTGCCATAAAGTGGCAACATTTATCTCTCAGAGAAGCTGTCACCAACAGCGTACAATTGTACCAAATTTGCTAAGATTTTTGAAAAATTTTAAGATTTGAACCCTACTATGCTTTTTTCTACTTTTACTACGCTTTTTATATTTCATTCAACATATGGGCAGCAACTACTTGTAAATCACTATAACTTCAAAAATTTGGTAAACAGGTCATGGTTTCAAGGTCTAAATGTATACTCTTACTTAAAATTGTGCAAGCGACCTACCAAAAATATCTGCAACGTTGATGGGCACCACCGGTCAAATTTTCGTAAACAGGCAGAAAGATTCAAAAAAGCGGCTCAACAGAGACAAAAGGTTAGTTCTATAAGTTCGGTACATCGAAAACGCCACTGTAAAATAAACAAATATTATACAATACAAAAGAGTTCAAATGTAATTGAAATTCAAATATTATGTTTACGTTTTAAGACATTAAATATGCACATTAATTTAAAATAACCACTTTGTATCTTTGCAGACTTTTTATTTGNTTTTTCTGGTATTTTGCTACGCAATCGGATTCGTGAGCTGCCAACCCTGGTCACCAATTGCAACTTGTGTAATAAAAGAAGTGCATACCAGTGTTTATCACCCTATACTTCCGGTAGTGCATTCCAGTGACGTCCGGTAGTGGATTCCAGTGGAAGTTTTGTGATCTATCCCTGTTCTGACATTCATTCTTCTTTTTGAAGTTTTGTCTTAATCTTCGTGCAGTTAGAAGTAAAGAGCGTG
>NW_016177243.1:0-8636 GCF_001687245.7 Rhagoletis zephyria | reverse complement strand
GTATTTAATGTTCGGCTCCGTCCGAACTTAGACTTTCTTACTTGTTTTTCTTTGCATATACTAAAACAATTGTTCGGAAATCTCGGGGGCCAATTCCAGTTCTGTGAAAACGTGAAGTGAAAACATATTTCATCACATCACATACAATTGCGATTCTGTTTTCAAATGTAAATAAATTAATTTGTCAAAAATTTTTCACTGTGAAAACTTTTATCACAAAGTTTTGTGGTTGTGAAAAAGAAGGGTTCGGCGTTTTTTTCAAAACCATCATCTTATGATAAAGAATATCATTGTCTTAAACTCACAATAATTTACCAAATAATTCAATAAACTCACTAAATAGCCTTTAATAATCGAGAATAGCTTAAAATGATGTATCGAAACGATAAAATGAAAAAATTAAGTTTTCACTAACATTGATTTTTTCATTTTCACTTCACAGTTTCATGAAACCACCCCATGCCCCAATATAAATCGGATATTAAATGTTTAAAACTCACTTTTTTGCCATTCTTTTCAAAGGGAAAATGACCTCAATAGAATTTATGGCTCTTCCTATTCAGGCAAACTGCAGTTTTTATGGGTCATGAAACAACAATAACTATGCATTACAAATAGTTTTCAGTGTGTGTGTGCTGCTATTTTATTTTTTAATTTTCGATCACATTAAATGTGCACATGCTCATATACATATACATAGTTTTATATGCCTATGAGTTTATACCACAGCCCATGAATACATATTTATGTACATATATTAGGGTACAACACTACCTATACAAAAAACAAATCGGTAATATTTTTTCATTGGAATTATAAAGTTAATATATTTTAAGATTTCCGCCAAAATATTTCGGAAAAATATTAAAATTTATGTGAGTTGGACTGATTTAAAAATACATCCGAAAATCGCTTTTTTTATTAATAAAATTAATTTTTGAAAATATATTTCCCAAAAACTCACCTCTGATGATACGAGAGTTTATGCCTAAAAGGTCTGCATAAAAATGTTTCCAAATTTTATAAACGGTTTGAAAATAATGAGATTTTGAAGACTGCATTTTTTTGGTGAGGCATCCTAATGAACATACGTATGTATGTATATCATATGCATGAAGCTATTATCAATATGCATATATTTCCCCCATGCTTACAACTACATATGTATAGGTATACATACATACAAATATATTTGTAAATATGTCCGCATGCGTAATATGTGACCGATTATTATCGAATGACATTACAGATTTTTAATAAAAACTTCTTTCATTACCAACAATGCCAACGAATATATGTATACATATATAAAAAGTTATTTGCTGAATACATTGGCTTCCTCTTGAGCTGACTGGCTTCCTGCCTGGCTGGCTGATGCGAGCTTGGCGGTTGAATTGCCGGCGGTTTTGTTGTCGATTACACTCTGCTGAATGAGCTGATAAAAATTACAACTCATTACAATACAAAGCAGCTGTCCGAGGGCAGACAAAAGCCACCAAATGCGGGTAAATTCGCGCATAGGGACAAACAGATGGATGGACGAACGGAGGGGCTATGGACGAACGAGCAGAAAGGATAGACTGCTGGCTTGTTGGCTGGCTGACTGGCAGTCTGGTCAAGTGGCTGCCTACCGGTCGGCTGGTTGGTTGGTTGATCCAATTGCTACACGAAAAGAGCCGACAAAAGAACGCGCCGACTTTCAAACATACCTACTTAAGTGTATGCATGTACATGAGGGTGGTCCTCAAAAAATTAAATGAACGATTTTTTTCAGTCTCACCCCTTCAATCGGTAACACCACTGTCGTAGATAGCACATATAAATTTTGGTCCCGATTGGAGTCGATTGAGGCTTGTCGCAAAGGAGTCAAAGGCCAGATGCCTCTAAGGACTCGAAAAATTAAAAATATGTTTTTTTTTTTCATTTATTGCCCAAATCGATACTGCAAAATTCGAGGATATCACATATAAATTTTAGTTCCGATTGAAGTCGGCTAAGACGGCATCATAGGCTAATCTGAACTTTTCCCCCTGTGCGACACGTCTTAACCGTCTCTAATCGGGACCAAAATTCATATGCGATATCTTTGACTATATCAGCATCGATGTAGGGGTTGAGGCTTAGGAAATCTGATTTAAAAATGTTAACCCTACATTTAAGGACCACCCTAATGTACAAACATACATATGTATGTATAAGCTTCCAAAGTATATACATATGTAAGTATCTACATGTATTGATCTACTTGGCCTCATAATAGCGCTGATACCGCGCCACCTTCAACGCCATCATGGCATAACCATACTTGTACTTTCCAGTATTGTATAAAAATATGCTTGTATGCTTGTATGTGTGTTTGCGTTCGACTTCCATACATCCGTTGCACAGGATATGAGTGCTTATTAATTATGGGCAATTACGTATTGTAATAATTTTTAATGACTTCATCGGCTATACTTGAAACATACTCGTGTACGAATATGGCTTTTTGTGTGGCATATTTAAGAAGCGGCGAACTCAAGTGAGCGTGCAACTAAAGTTTCGACGGGTGTGAAATTTTAAAACAAAAACAACGCGTTAGCACATTGTGTTTAAAATGGGTTCACAAAGGTGCCTATGGATGTAAGTGAGTTATATATTATGATGGATTTTGTTTCGGTATTTACGTAACACACGTAATAGCAATTTGCTATTTAAACTAGAGCATATATTATTAACTACAAGTGCATAGCTAGTATTCGACTATTTAGGGTAAATTATTTTAGGCACAATTTAATTACATACCTAATTAATTTGGCGTGCTTGCATGTAGGTCTATCATTAAGAGAGTCCTTTATTTTAAAAGCCACCTGCGGGTAACTTTATATAGATAAATACTAAAATGATGTATGCGCTGCGGACTGGCGGAAATTTTGCGCCTTTTATGCTGTTTAACACTTCATCTTAACGCTCAGTTACTCTAGAAATTATTTAACTTACCTAAGAAATCGTCCATGATTACTCAGTATATTAGATTACGTTAGGTAAATAAAGTCTAGACTAATTGACCCTTTAGCCTTAAGTCCGTAGATTGTTAGAAGGAATTTTTGAACAAAGGAAGTGCCTATTAAAAAAAAAACCAAGGGTGGGGGCGGTGGATGCTGGATATATCCCATTCCAAGACTTTGGTAAAAGTTCCTGGCTGTTTCTCTCGAACGGCTAACGGCGTCAAACCGCAGCTCCGAGGTAGCCAATTGACATCGCCGTTTACCGAACTTGGCGCGCAAAAGATCGATTGTGGCATGGCACGCCACCCTGCTGAAACCAATGTCCATGCCCTGAATTTCCGGCCACAAAATCTATATATATGATACGCGAAGGCATTTTTTGTTCAGGATAAAAGATCTGCACCGTTCGTTCGATTTTCCAAAATCAACTCAAGTGGTTTGGAAAAGCTTTGTTTCTTAGCTGAAGTATAGCAGGGTTGCCACCTGTTTAAAAAAATCATATTAGCTAAGAAAAATATCTATCGCCATATGGGTACCAAACGAAAGGAGTTCCACAAAGCAGTAGTTTCGAAATATTTTGAAGAGGGTTGCCACCTGCTTGAAATGTCGAATTTAGTTTACTTATACACAAGTTATCCGAAACATCATGGATGTCAAACGAAGGAGTGTTAAGAAATCTTTAGTTTGAACGCTAAGAATATTTTTGAGGTATTGGAAGTGGCTTGCCACCTGTTCAAAAAGTGAAATTTTTTATAAATAATTTAATAAGTTTAATGAATTATTAAAATATGGGTATCAATGGAAGAGAGTTTGAAAAACTTTTATTTCTGAACTGTACTTAGCGGGGTTGCCACATGTTTAAAAAATCAAATTCCCCTTAATTCAACAGTTAATTAAAATATGTATCGCAATGTCTGGCGAAGGAGAGTTAACAAGGATTAAGCTTGAAAATACTTTTGAAGAGGGCTGCCACCATCCACGTCGTCTCTTTCTGTCAAAAAAGAGCTGTCACTGTTAAAATAACTTAAGATTAAAAAAACCCACTAAATATGTGGGCCACCCATACAAAATTGAGAGGCTCAAGTCGGCGAGACTCAGGCAAATATTTACAAGCTGTTGCCGATTATTCGGAATCCTGTCTACAGTTTTCTGAGGTCACGTTCCAATTGAAATAAGTGGCAAAATCAAAAAACAGAAAATCTCTATTATGATATCCCCATCCTTATATTCCGAACTCATAAATATGCAAAAATAAAAAAATAAAAAAAGGTGCATAATCTCGCTTGCGTAGGTTTCTTTATTGTGAGTGCGCAATAAACTTTCTTATCCTGAGCTCATCTAAAGTAATTGGCTGTAATAAAGTAAAAACTCATTTTCGCAAAGCAAATAAAAATTAGCTACGATCTGCTATTTTGTTGCACTATTTTTACTGCAAATCGGAGAGTGCATATCTTTATTTTATGCTGATTAGTCGCCCATTGAAATCCATTTACAGGGCATTATCGCTGAAAGCCACAAGAATAAATGCGATAATTTAATGTCACACTAAATGTGTGCAACGCCATCGCTGGATGCTAATCCGTCCAATGGACGTACTCCTTTAGCACAAATGTAGGTATGTACATATGTAGTAGGTAGACAATCGCAATCGAGGAGAATCGCAAGCCTGGTTGCCTATGCAAATTTAGCGACCGCTGACGTCAAAGATGATGCAGCATTAAGTTAATGTTAATTTGTATTGATCTCACTAATAAAACGAGTCTCAGCTAATCTTGGCGAGATCTGGATTGACTTTTAGCTTTCGTGTGTACATAGTACGTCCTTGAGCGAAGGCGCGCGTGCAGCAGCCGTAGTAAAAATCAAAAAAAAAAGTGCAACACACATCAGGCGGCAAGGAATCGAACCAATGTGACTCCATTAGCGAAAGTGCCACGAATGCAGCAGCAGCAGCAACGGCAGCAGCGAAAAGAACAACAACAACAACCAATCCAGCTGTTGTTGGCTCTCTGTGGCTAAGTGTGCCGAGTGATATTATCGAAAAGTCGCGGCAGTCAACCAAAGATAGTTGTAGTTGCATATGCGTATGCATACACAACAACATTGGTTATGCCGATTGGGCCATCAGTTCGCATCAATAAAACGTTCCATCAATTGTTGCAACAGCCAACTAACTGCCAACAGCAGAGAGTAAGACTGCAAATTTGCCAGCCGACGCTGAGTCGCCGGCATTCACAGGCAGCCAGCCAAATGTAAATGATTACATATTTGCAAGTACATATTTAAATATGTAGATATGTATAGAACTGCAGTGTGCAGCGCACTGAACTACGAGCATATCTAAAGAGATATTAATTAAAATATCATTTATATCAATGTATATATAAAAAATAGCAAAATGATGCAGCAAATGCAAGATGATGCTGATGTGACTGTTGCAGCATAGACAAGCGTTACTATGAATGTATGTATGTATGTATGTACATATGCAGTTTATGTGCATATGTTTAAGGTCTTCATAGTTGTTGTATGCCAACGACGCGTGTATCAGTTGTTGACGGACGCATTTACGAGACTCATCAACGCCAGTCGGAATAAACATGTTTGCCATGGCGAGGTTATAAGAAGCCTACATGCATACATACATATGTATAAACCTACATAATTACAAGTCTATAATACCTTCTGCACTGGTAGACACAGTGTGCTGTTTATGGGTTTCTGAAATTCCAACGCTCTTAACATACTGATTTGTCCAATTTAATTTAGAAATACGAGTTGTGGCGGAATTGAAAGGATGTGGGGTTTCTTGAGCTTAGACAAAGGAATCGAGCAATAATTGCGGATGAATCGGTTATATAGTAAATTACAGGCTTTCTCAGTCGAGAAGGAGCCGTAAGACTTCTATAATTTTCTTCTCATTTCCCAACGCTTTCGTGAAATGATGTTATATTTGAATTTGTCGATAAATTATTGGCTTGCTAAGTTTTCAAGAATAAAGATAGGACGTTCGTATTGGATGGGGTTTGGCCGTACTGCTAGGTTCGCAGTTACAGTTGAACGATCAAAGTCAATCTCGATTCTTGTATGCTCATGTGCGGCAACCAACCCGTGTGGTGCCTTGGGCCAAGACATAAGGAGAGGGAGCGTTAGCGGACTCACCCCAACTGATTCGGTTTAGGAGTGTACTCAATCAGCAAAGCAACGTATGTCCACTTGCAGGTGGGGTTGAGATTTCGCGCCTGTCTGGAAGCAAGCACCTCGCTACATAAATGTTCATTTTTAAATACTTTCATAGCAATGGGCTGCGCACTAATAAAGCCTCAATCAGCCTACACGGAAGGTACTCTGTCCAACCGCTGGATACCGTAGAAAAACAGCACGCTGGCATCACATCAGTAAAGGCAATACAATAAACGAAAATACTATAGGAAAGAAGAAGGTCGATGAGACGAGACACCGTCTACAATGGGCTGAGAATATGCGACTTCACCGGGTAGTGAAACGTGTTAAGGGAGACGGACCAAATATCGACTCGGACTTCTTGCAGCCAAGTTACGGCCATCCCTCTGTGCAGCAAAAAAAAAAAAAGAATACAACGAAAGCTCAGCGTCGAAAAGCTACAGGCACAACAAACTCACAGGCAGCATCATTCCCACTCGACTCTCATACGTTTGCTCTGAGACCGCTCTTCAATAAACTGATATACTTATGTGAGCTGTGGTACCACGTCGCCCGTTTATTATGCACCGTTGCCGGAAGAGTAGTTGGATACCAGCCAGGAACGCCACGCCGTTAAAAAAAATGAGGGTGACCGAAATATGTTACTGCAAACACAGAAAGAGCCCCTAAAAATTGTTATAGAAAGTTAGACGGCTAACGGACGGTTTGAAGACCAGAGAAAATTCCTGTAAGAAAAAATTACGCGACCTAGTGACCGATGCCCAGATAATAACTAAATTCTGGATGGAAACATTTCCACCCTGCTGCAACAGCAACAGCACTGAAGCGAGTGTAGACGAAGATATGGGCGAGCCCCCAATCGAGGCTGAGGAAGTTGATGTTCACACGCCCGCCTATGACGTGGTACAAATAGCGATTTCTTGGCTGAAAAACAACAAAGCTTCTAGAGTTTATAGCCTGCTAGCTGAGCTAGTGCAGTCCAGTATCGAGGATTTGGAAAATGTGGTCGGATCAATGCTTGCCTGACGAGTAAAGTTTCATAGGAAAAACGAAAAATGCGTCAACTACCGTGGGGGCAGGGTCTGGTAACTGTAACTTTAGACCCGGTAAATTCATCACTGGACAAGAATATACCATGTGTCAAGTGGACATGACCCGCAATGATTTGCCTTTATGCCGGTTGCGTTAATAAACGGACCTGTAAGGACCTGTACGACCCGTTTTATACCTGACCAGGCTCTATTCGCGCTGAATATGAACAAATATTAGAAAGCTTTGAGGCCTTTAGAGAGAACTACTGTGTACAGAGTATGTGGCCCGTTCTGGTGAGTGCTGGCTTGGGTATGTTGTAAAAAGATCCTTCGTATCGGCAACCATGGGTGGACGACAAAATTATAGGGGTTTATGAATGCAAAGGAACGACCAAGTGCAGAATGCCCTTTCAACACAAGGTGCGAATAACCGTCTAAACTTCGCAAAAGAAAGATGAAATTGGCGGATTTTTCGGTTTAGGTCTAAGCCGACAGAGGAGTTTAATGCCATATAGGAAGAAGTGAATTTTATTGCGCGACCCATGGTTACCACGGCGAATACCACAGACGATTGAACAATGAGCTGTATGATCTTTATAACGACACCGATGTAACGCATTGAATTAAAATACACCTACCCCGTTGGCTTGGCCATTTCGTACCAATTCACTGTGATTGCACGGATTCCAAACTTTTCCCCCGAGGAAAACCTGTTTTTACGTGCAATCCCTGCACCGTGCAAGGGTTTCGTAAGACGTATTCCCTAAGTCCTATTATTATTTGTTATATGAGGTTATTCAAGTCCAGAATCCCATAATTGCTGCACTGTACGCTACTGACCTGACAGTCACTCAAGCCACTCAGTCGTCAACCAGTTGTCTAAAGTCAGAAGTGCGTGAATTAGTGCTGTACACTTAGTGTTGTTGCTATTGTAGCCTTTCAACTGTTGTTGTACGTACATACATACATACATACATATGTACATAGGTATAAAGTTGCTGGACTTGCTGCTACATCTCAGACGGTTGGTGGATGGATGCCTCCAGTATGCGTTGATGTTTATTGCAGTTGACAGCACGAATTCGTTGCCTGAGTCCATGGCTGGCTAGCCACATAGCTGGCCAAGGAAGTGTGTGCAACACAGACGACAACGACGACATCGGCAGCGGTGGCGGCGGCGGTNGCATCTCGCGAGATATGCAAATTTGCCGCATTGCAACAAATAAACGAATGCAAAATATGGCAGAAAAAGCATTGTAATGAATGTGTTAAATAAAGAGACGTCAACAAGTATGACAACAACAGCAACAGGCAAAAAAAAATAAATAAAGTAAGGAAATAGCCGGCGTTGTTGACGAACTGCTCAAAGAGCTGCTAGGATGGCAGTAGAAAACGAGTGAAGTGTTGTCGGTTGAGACAAGAAGGACGAGTTCTCAAA
>NW_016177242.1:408-8639 GCF_001687245.7 Rhagoletis zephyria | reverse complement strand
CCTCGTACAGGTCCCAAGGCCACCGTGGAAGATCGCACTCACCCGTGCCACCAACCGTTCCGCACCTACATCGTAAAGCTCGGAACACTTTGACGACTGCAACTTCACGACGTAACGACAGCGACATCATTTTGTCGACAAATGTCGCCTTGAAGCCAGCTTCTTAAACATTTTGAAGACCTCAGCGACATAGAAAACAGCTGATTTTAAAGACATTTTGGTTTATTTATTTCACAAATTGTGTATTTTTATTTAAGTAAATAAGAAAAACATGAACAATCAAGAATATGTGATTAATTTTACGACAATTTAATTTTGCAGCACTACATCTACTCATTGTCGCCGGCAAAATTAGAAATATATTTAATTTGGCGACGTCGACAATTGCAGTCCTGCAACCAAGATGTCGTGCTGTCGTCAATACAATTGTGTCCGTAAGAACGTGTGTATTTAAAATTTGACAGATGCTGCTTGTCGCTTGCTGTCGTCAAAGTGTTCCGAGCTTTAGTGTGCAACTACGAGGGGCGACACAGGTGTGTGCTTAGGGCCCACTGATCAGTCTCCGTAGTCTCCTCATTGCAGGCCGCTACAAATCACCGTCATTGGAGGCCGCCGCCACTATCACCGTAAGTCACCACCAGCTGGGCCATTACAACCTCGCCTAGGCCAACCCCTCACTATCCTCCAGCCGCATCCGATAAATCGCCGGAATCCAGGAGCGCTGCTCTCTCCGTCCCCACAAGCTAGCGCCGCTGCCGCCGCCTTCGTTATTAGGGCCGCCACCGCCGTTGCCGCCCTGGGCCGAAGCCATCATCACGCCCCTCCCGTCGGCCGATTGCAGTATTCACCGCGATACAGGAGCGCTGCTCCCTCCGTCACCACAAGTTAGGGCCGCTACCGCCACCTTCGGTATTGGGACCGCCCCATCGTTACCGCCCCCGGGGCCAAAGGTAGTTACCCGTCATCGCAATTGAGGCCGTTGCTGCCACTCGTCGCCGGCCAGGACCGCTATCACCGTCGCCGTAAAGTATCACCGTCGCTCTGATTGCCGCTACGCTCACCGTCGTCACTGAGTATCACCGCCGTTCGCATTGCCGTTGTTATTCTCACCACTATCGACCCGTTGTTATTCTCACCGTTACCGACCCATAGCCGCAGTTACTCTCCCTCTCTCTCGCTTCTTGGACGAAAGGTTGCCGGCGCTCTGGCCATACCTCGCCTCGTGTGTGTGAGTGTGTTCTACGTATTACTCTAACTATTGTGTTTTATTTGGTGGGGGTTAGTGGGACCTCTATTGTACCCTGGGTCAGCTGAGCGTACCTCAGCCTTCGACAAAACCCACCTCATAATATTAGTACCGTCGCTATCCGGTACTTTCGTCATACTAAATGTTTATTAGAAGCATAGCATGCATATAAGCATCCGCGATGTCATCAGTGTCGTCCTTCTTGTTAATTGTTTTCTCTATTTTCTCTAATATTCTTAGGCTATCTACAGCGTATCTCGCCTTTTCCCTTCGTTCCTTGTCTAATATTTTGACATTGGCTAAATCATCTGTGTTACGACTATTTTGTATGTGTTGCGCTAAAGCTGTGCTTTGCTTATTATTATTATTATTTTACCTTCCTTTTATTAACTCGGGATGTAACTATGTAATATTGATGCGCCTAAAAGATGCAGCGATTTCTATTCTCAAGTTACATACCTGATGACAGTACGAATGGCAATTATAATAGGGAGGTTTTAGTTTTTTAAACTATAATTTTATTTTTCTTAATAGCCCTGTTCGCGTACGCACTATCCAGTAAATCCAGTACTAATTTTACTGGTTTTTTCTGGATGTGGTTTTCGTACGCAAAAACTTGGAAGAAACTAGCAAAAGAGGGTAAATTGAGAGAGCAGAAATGACAGCTGAACTTGCAAGTTTTACTGGATTTTTACTGGATAAATTTTTACTAGCAACTATTTGCTAGTAAGAAAAACAGATGATGGCATGATGCATAATGTAATTCACATTAACAAAATAATTGTTTGTGGTGCTTTTAGAGTTGCAATTGACAAAATAAACCTATTTAAATATATAATAAAATGGAAAATACTAGTTTTCGAAGAAAAACGCATCGCAAATTAACAAATTAATCAGCTGTTCATAAAACTAGCAACTTCTTGCTGGTTTTGCGTTTTCGTACTTTCTTGCGTATTTCACTCATTGGGAGTAAATATTGGCTTACTCTCCGAAATTTGGTTAGTGGCAAGTTACTAGATATTTTTTGCTGGAGAATACGAAAACACAACTAATATATAATATATAAACTTTGTTGCAGTTTTCGTATTTGCTCCCTTTGCATGTTATTTCGTATGCCACGTTGCTTTGTTGCGGTAGTGGCGTTTTTGTTTGGGTAAAGATCGAAGAAAATGTGCAGTTTGATTGGTATGCCAACGTTACATTAAGGTTGTTGGTGTTTATGTCGTGGTTAAATTGTTGGTAAAAACGAGGGATGTATGTGACACTATGATATCGCTTGTTGTCGTTGGTTGTTTAATTTCTTTGTTTATTTCTAGCGTTTTCTGTTTTATTAGGCTTTGTATTAAGTGGTGTGGGTAGTTGTAGCTTACCAGAATTTTGTTTATTTTCTTTATGTTCGTGTCTCTAAAATGTTGGGATTAGATTTCAAGCTGTGTTAATTTTATATTTTAAAGGTTGCGAAGACAAGTAATTTATTAAACGCCTAGAGGAAGTAGGCTTTGAGCACCAGTCAAGAAGAATGGCGTTACTTTTTCGGTGGATCATGACATCCAAAAATGGTATACGTAAATTGTTCTCTGATTCCTTAGTGAACTGTAATTTAGGATGATATTTGTTGAGTGTTTTAAGAATAATATCCGCGTCATTTCCTTTTATAATGGCAAATATATCGTCTACGTACTTGACAATGAACTTGATGTCAATGTTGAAATTTTCTTTGGGGCTCATAAAGGTGTTGTCTAATAAGTCGTCCATTACAACGTCAGCTGTTGTAGGTGAAAGGGGATTGCCCATTGGCATCCCAAAAGTTTGTGCGTAGAAGTTTCCGTTGCATTGTTATCTTTCAGACAAAAGTTTACAATATTTTGGAATTTCTTTCTGGAGATTCCTGTGCTCTGCTGAATTCTATCCCACTTGTTCATGATAATTTCGATCGCAAAGTGTGTTGGAATATTTGTGAATAGAGAGATCACGTAAAGCGATACTAACAATTCTTCCTTACGTATTTTTATGTTCTCTAATCTTTCTTTAAGTTGAAACGCATTTTTAATATTGTATTTTTCCGAGGTGAACTCTTTGAGTGTTTTGCCTACGAATTTGGAAAAACCCTAACAAGGGACATTAATAGACTAAGAAATTGGCCGTAAAGGCAAGTCCGGTTTGTGCAGCTTTGACAACCCGTAAAGCCTAAAATTTTGTTTTTGTATTGATCGTCTACTATGGCGTTGTTCTTCCTCTGCATCGTGATTGTTGGATCGTTTCTTATTGTTTTGTAGGTGCTTTTATCCTCCAGTAGCTTTTTCATCTTGTCCGTGTAGTCCGCTTTGTATAGTATCACAGTTTTATTACTAATTTTCAATTATCTATTTTATTGAAACAGTTGTAAATTTTTGCTTAACAGTTGTTATCTTAACGCACAAGTTTTCCCGTTTTGGTCATAGGACTGCCTCCTTCTAACACATAAAATTTCAATTCAATTCCAGTAAAAAAGAAAATGAGTTGACATTCGCTCAATGCTTTTATTTGGTATGACAGTAATAAAAAACAAAAAGAAAAAACATAAAAATTTCGATAGTATCGATAGTTGCGAAAAACTATCGATGGTTCATGATAGTTCCAGACTATCGATACTATCGATAGTCCCATCGAAAGTTTTCCAGCTCTAATACTTGTCATTTGACAGCAACATTCGCGAATCATACGGCTCTTTTAGCAGGTTACCCTGCATCTGAAGCTAATCTGTAGTCAAATGTACCAATCACGGTTGCCGTTTTGGTCCAAATGGACCAAATTTGGTCCATTACTTTTCATTTGGTCCATTGGTCCAATTCTTTTTAAAATGGTCCATTTCACAAGCCTTTGGTTAGGTTATTATCACCCTTTCACTTCATGCAATAGTATCTCGTTTTACATTTTTTCTATTTAATTGATGAATATTCCGCCCTATTTTGAAAATCGTCATCGTCAGTAAAAGTGACGATACGGCCATCGTCAGCCATGTTACTGATGCACTGACGATCGTCGGCGATGACGATGACGATATTCAGCATAGGGCGGATTAGCAACACCTGCTAAAAGTGTGAACTCGCCTTGCCATTGATTTTCAAATATGGCGTGGCTAATCATCTGTCAAAGCAAGCTTCAAAAATATCGCAGTTGCTTGCTAATTTCAATTATGGAAAGGTAGCAAAACTTTAATCCTAGCATTAAGAACATGAAAATANTGACGATACGGCCATCGTCAGCCATGTTACTGATGCACTGACGATCGTCGGCGATGACGATGACGATATTCAGCATAGGGCGGATTAGCAACACCTGCTAAAAGTGTGAACTCGCCTTGCCATTGATTTTCAAATATGGCGTGGCTAATCATCTGTCAAAGCAAGCTTCAAAAATATCGCAGTTGCTTGCTAATTTCAATTATGGAAAGGTAGCAAAACTTTAATCCTAGCATTAAGAACATGAAAATAATATTCGATTTCAATCGGAAAGATATTAAACATCTTGAAATTATTACACAACATAAAGTTCTTTCTGAAACTGATGTATCAATTTTGCAGCCACTCGGCCAATTTTCTGCATTGGTAAATGATGCAGACATAATTGAATTTCAATTTCGCAAATTGAGGCTGAGTGAAGGTAACTTCAAAAACTGTACCAATATAGAACGTTTTTGGGATCAAGTAAGTTTGATTAATACCATGTCCCCACCGGAGGTAACCAAGTAGTTGAGTTGGTTATCCGGATAACTCACTTCATTTAGCGTAGTTTCGCCATATAAAAATGACAGCACTTAACCATTTCACTGAGATGGTTAAAAGCTAACCAACTCGAAACCACGTCGAAAGTCTGATACAACCCTGTGTTTTCCCCGCCATCTGTGGGTCATTAGCTTAAAATGTACAAAATTCGTTCCTTACTAGTATTTGGACCTCACTAAGATCAGATTAGATTTACTCCGGTTTTTGAAAAAATTTGAAATCTACTCCTCTACTCCGCTTGACTACAAATCTATNTCGAAACCACGTCGAAAGTCTGATACAACCCTGTGTTTTCCCCGCCATCTGTGGGTCATTAGCTTAAAATGTACAAAATTCGTTCCTTACTAGTATTTGGACCTCACTAAGATCAGATTAGATTTACTCCGGTTTTTGAAAAAATTTGAAATCTACTCCTCTACTCCGCTTGACTACAAATCTATTCCGTTTTTTTATACCCGAGCGCACTTGTGCACAAGGGTATATTAATTTTGTTCTCATAACGGTTGTTTGTAACAGCCAAAACGAATCGAGATAGATATAGACAGATGTATACATAAATGCTCAGAATGAATAGAGAAATCGATTAAGCCATGTCTGTTTGTCCGTCTGTCTGTCCGTCCGTGTACACGATAACTCGAGCAAAAATTGAGATACCTCAACGAAATTTGGTATGTAGGTTTCCGTTAATCCAAGGTAGGTTGGTATTGAAAATGGGCGAAATCGGACTGTCATCGGACGCCCACTTCCCATATAACGGTACTTTCCAGAAATACGAAGACTGCGATATTTTAGTAACTACTGCAGATAATTCACTCAAAATTGATATTTACAATAACTTTCAGACGAAAAATGAGAATATTATAAATTTTTGGAAGATGGGCGTAGCCACGTCCACTTATGGTTACATGTGTATATCTTGGTAACCGCAGCACTAATTTCTTCCAAACTTGGCACAGTTGTTGGCCCTGATACAGCGTACTTAATGGCCGAAAATTTTAAAAATCGGGCGATAACCACGCCTACATCCCTTATAACGGTAATTTTCGGAAATACGAAAACTGCGATATTTTAGTAATTACTGAAGATTATTCACTCAAAATTTATATTTACAACAATTTTTAGACGAAAAATAAGAATATTATAAATTTGGGAAAATGGGCGTAGCCACGCCCACTTATGGTTACATGTGTATATCTTGGTAACCGCTGCACCAATTTCTACCAAACTTGGCACAGTTGTTGGCCTTGATACAGCATACTAAATGGCCGAAAATTTAAAAAATCGGACAATAACCACGCCCACTTCCCATATAACTGTAATTTCCGGAAATACGAAAACTGAGATATTTTAGTAACTACTGAAGATTATTCACTCAAAATTGATATTTACAATAATTTTCAGACGAAAAATCAGAATATTATAAATTTTTGGAAAATGGGCGTAGCCACGCCCACTTATGGTTACATGTGTATATCTTGGTAACCGCTGCACCAATTTCTTCCAAACTTGGCACAGTTGTTGGCCTTGATACAGCATACTAAATGGCCGAAAATTTTAAAAATCGGACAATAACCACGCCCACTTCCCATATAACGGTAATTTTCAGAAATACGAAAACTGCGATATTTTAGTAACTACTGAAGATAATTCACTCAAAATTGATATTTACAATAATTTTTAGACGAAAAATAAGAATATTATAAATTTTTGGAAAATGGGCGTAGCCACGCCCACTTATGGTTACATGTGTATATCTTGGTAACCGCTGCACCAATTTCTTCCAAACTTGGCACAGTTGTTGGCCTTGGTACAGCATACTAAATGGCCGAAAATTTAAAAAATCGGACAATAACCACGCCCACATCCCATATAACGGTAATTTAGAGAAATACAAAATCTTCGATAAATCAGTAAATATTGAAGCTAATTTATTCAAAATTGATGCTTGCAACAATTCTTTACCAAGAAATACGTTTATGGTAAAATTTTGGAAAATGGGCGTGGCAGCGCCCACTTATGATCACATATATGTATATCGATAACCGTTCTTCCAATTTGTACCAAACTCGGTATGGTTATTAAGCTTGCCACATAAAAGCAAAACTTTGAAAATTATTGAAATCGGACTAAAATTGTGGCCGCTTTTCATATAACTGTAAATTTCAGAACTGCTTGAAACTTAAAAATTTCGAAATTTAAGGACTCTAATTTACTCCAAATTGTTACGCCCCAGCTTACCATCTAGCGGTAGGTTTCGGAAAGGTGAAACAACATATATTTAATACTTGCGCCGGGTATTTAATGCTCGGCTCCGCGACTTTTTTACTTGTTTAAACTATAATTTTATTTATGTGTTGTACTGCTTTTTTTCTATCGAAAATAGAAATGTACTCCTTTCTTCGTTTCGGAATCTGGCAACCCTACTCACAACTAGTATGAACCGCATGCCCAACTAGTCAGCCAACTATCTTTTTTCCATGCAACCAACTGGTATTTTTAACATGGGGATGTCCTGCGAGATGACAATTGTCAGATTTCGGTCAGTAATATACCAGTCTCATACTAGTTCAAAATTGACAGAAAAATACTTGTCCAATTATGGACCGAAACCACTACTTTGGGAGTCAAAAAATAAAATAAATAAAATGAATATACAATAAAAAACGTTTGATTAAGTAAAGTGTACTTGTATATATCACACATTTTTATTTAGCAGCCTTAGTAGATTTTCCAATAACTAGTGTTAAATTTTTTGAGTAATAATTTAAAACGAAAAATAAATACATAAATATTTCAAACTTTCGAATATAAATTAAAATGCATTTTTCATTAAATGTTATTAAAAGTAAAAGCTTTCAGGTACAACAAATACTATATTTTTTTCTTTTTATACCTTTCATGAGCATGAAATGGTATTATAACTTTGGTCCGATGTTTGTAAGTACCAGAATAAGAAGAGATAGACCCATTAAAATGTATACTTATGTGATCAGATCGTCGAGCTGAGTTGATTTATCCATGTCCGTCTGTCCGTCTGTCCGTCTGTCCGTCTGTCTGTCTGTTTGTATGCAATCTAGTCTCTCAGTTTTAGAGATATCCGGATCAAATTTGGTAGGTGGGTGTATTTTTATAATGTATTAATCATTTGTCGGAACCGGAAGAATCGGACCACTTTAACATATAGCTCCCATACAACTGATTGTTCAGATATGAGATTTTTC
>NW_016177242.1:0-398 GCF_001687245.7 Rhagoletis zephyria | reverse complement strand
TTCTCCATTTATGCAGCTACGAACATGAAATTTTGCAGCACTTGCACCCATTATCAACAGAATGCTTACGGCGAAAATTACTAAGATCGGTTCACTACAACCTATAGCTCCCATACAACTGATTGTTCAGATATGAGATTTTTCGTTATAATTCATCCATTTATGTAGCTAGGATCATGAAATTTTGCACTGTGGTAACTCATTATTAGCAGAAGACTTACAGTGAAAATAACGAAGATCGGGTCACTATAGCCTGCAGCCCCTATACAACTGATTGTTCAGATATGAGATTTTTCGTTATAATTCATCCATTTATGTAGCTAGGATCATGAAATTTTGCACTGTGGTAACTCATTATTAGCAGAAGACTTACAGTGAAAATAACGAAGATCGGGTCA
>NW_016177241.1:0-8637 GCF_001687245.7 Rhagoletis zephyria | reverse complement strand
CCCTAGGATTGTTTTATACCGAAAAAATGCACCCCTACTTGTTTTTTTTAATCAAAAAATATTTAGAGGTCGCTCAAAATGCTTGAAGTTTTCCGTGTATTTTATATGGGAAAAAAAACTTTTCGTACAAATAGTATAGAATTCTTTAAAGTTAATATTCTTCGATCAGAAAACTCTCTTTCTCTTCAGGAGATTTTCAATAATAATACCCATTTGTTGATTTAACGATTTTTTCATAGTAAATTAGTTTTATAGGTCCACCAAAAATCCCAGAAAAAGCAATGGGGTGACCAACAAAATATTTTTAGTATTAAAAAATGTTTAAATAGAAAGAAACAAAGTTTTCCGATCAATAAATATTGACTTTCAACAATTCTATAGCATTTCTACGAAGGTTTTTTCCCCATTTTAAATACATGGAAAACTTTGAGCGACAGAACAATCTAGGGGGTGAGAGTATTAAAATTCCGACTTTGTTAATTTTTTTTTTACCACCCTAATGTACATATATGTATTCATTTTGCTCACCTGAGACTGCAGTAGTAAGGTACAGGCAGCCTTTAAACAAATAGTTTTGCCTTGAACGTTTTACTCTTTAACAGCTGCATGCAGATCATGTTGTTGTTGTTGTTGTTGTTGTTGTTGTTGGCGCTGATCACAAAACACCGACTCAATTGATAGTACTATTATCGTAATCCTCTCTGGCAAAATACATGAAGTATCACATAAAGTATGCGCATAAGCCAAAGGTGACAAATTGTTGGGCGCTTGGAAAATCATTTTTTTTTTTTGTTTTGGACTTGGCGGCAGATTCTATTTTGCACTTGGTCTGTTTATGTAGTTACCACCTTTTTGATTCACTTTTTCATTTGCTAATTTTGCGCTCCCGATATCGACTTTAACTATACGCGATTGATTCAGCCTTTTAGCGTAGATTCTGTAACGGAAAATAGGCAAAAGAAAAAACGATTTTAGTGCTTTTTAATGACTTTACGCATTGATAGCATTTGATAGTGTTATTTTTTGTTGTTGCTTTAGAGTTCATGCTATTGGCTGTAGTTGTATGCATAAAATATAGCAAATGACTACGAAATGGAACCTTAGCTCCTACTAGCGAGCCGTACTATAAAAACTTTTGTTGTAACACTGTATGCACTGTATGTATGTAGCGTCTATTTCCATTTGTTTTATTCCCTTTTAGTACGTGTTGTGTTTATCCATTAATAAGTGCATTGGCAAAACTCGTGTAGCCTTTGAAGGTCAGAGCGCAATCATTCTACCGTCCGTCGTTCATACAAAACGACGTTCAAACGCAGCCAGGCAAACGCGAAACAAATATGCAAATGCAGCCACTTACCCAGCTTATAATATTCTAGTGGCTTCAGGACTTTTAAGTTGTTAGCTAATTCAGTGGAGAAGTAGAAAGAAATAAAGGGAAAGCCATGAAAGTAATAATTAAATAGCTTAATGGGAATCTTCAAATTTCGTGACATTATTGTTTAATGCCGACAAGTCAAAAGTAGGCGCTTCGCTGCTAAAAATGCTAGAATTCAAAATATTTTTTTTTGTTAAAAAATATGTTTGCTTTTAATTAAATTCAATTACAGGGGACGAGTAAGAGGTTTTTGGTCGCACCCTCGGAAAATTCAAGACTGCACGCCAAAACCTTCGACAATGGACTGAGGCTGCTCGACTTTGCCGGCACGTGAGACATGGTTCAACAAAAGAAAATCCAACAGTACAGTTCATAGCTACATGGGTGGACAGAAGCCACGATTCCGGTGTTCTAGATGCAAGTACGATTCGACTAGGATCACTTAACTTGTAGCAGCCCAGAAATGCACACGCTTCTGTGCAGCAAAAAATCCTCGAAAAGATGCAATCTCACCCGAAAGTCAGCATATTCGCCCGAAAGAACAACTGGTGGGATGATGAATATAAAGCCGCTGCAAAGTAAAAAATGTGTTACCAACAGAGCTACTCTGCGATCAGGCGCAACGCGAGCTATGTAGGGTCGATAGAGGGAGCTGAAGAGGGAAGCGAGGCGGACCTTCCGTAAACCCGAATTCCAAGTCGATGACGACTGAATCGATACCGGCCGACTATGACGGGGTACGAATAGCAACTTGCTGGATGTGACGGCCTGCTGACGAACAGCTCGCCAGCAACGAAGTGACCGAGCCTTAGTAGTGTGGCTATAGACCTAACAAATCCTCCGTGCATCAGGTAATCACCAAACGCCGAATCTTGGAAATAAGATGACTGTACGCCCCGATATCAGAATATTCTATCCCTGCGAAATGAATACGGCTGTGTAAAATAACTTTCGGCAAAATAACCAGCTCTGTCAAAATTGAAAATCGCCTCTCCGGCCCGGTGAATGCGGGAAAAGATGTAACCACAGACGTCTGTTACGCCCTTTGCCAAATTGGGTATGGAAGAGAAGCGAATGAGTTGGCAGGTGAACGAGGATCAAATGAAGTAAATCCTGTCATCGAGCCAGAGTATTCACAACTCGGGAAGTAGCGAGTACTTAGCCATTTTGAATGAAGTGGGGGAAGTCCTCGCGTCATTACAAAAACCACACTCCATACAACACTCATCAATCCGTCCAAGTAAAGTAAACGCTATACCACTGTGATCTTGAGACCTGCACACATACTGACCCGTGGCATAGAGCCTAGCGGCAGTTTTTAACGCTATATTCTTGGCCGATAGGTCCGCCGGCAAGAGGTGCAACAAGGTTTAGAGTGCTACCGTCGGTGTAGTCCTAAGTACCCTTGTCATGCCGATCATTGATAGCCTATATCGACGGCTAAGTGGAATATCGACCTATCTCGGCAGCCGGATCGAAATCGCAATACCTAAGAGAACTTTTCAAGAACGCTCTATCTCAGAATTCGGATTTTCGGTTGGGATAGGGCGTTTTTCAATCAAATTCTGAAGTAGTGCGTTGTTCAAAAGTTTTCTGAGATATGGAGTTTTCGAGCCGACTACCGAGATAGGTCGATCTTCCACTAAGCCGTCGATATACACTTTCTACACTCTTAAGAAATATTTTTGTCCATCAAACCAATACCCAATGGAACTATCATGGACTATCGTCGTGAAGATCCAGTGAGAAAGAGAAGGCGACAAGCCCCAGGTGCAGCTCAGCATCTTTTTGCGCGTATTGAATGCCACGGAGGCCTTCTTCGCTCTCTCCTCCACATTGAGGCGCCACGACAGCTTACTATCGGATATTATTTTGAGGTTTCTATGTTTTGCTTCACCCAAAAGGGTCACCTCAACCAGGACAGTAATATCATCCGCATATGCAGTAAGCTCGGCAGGTCCTCCTGTTTTCTTACTGACCAGAAGAAGGCAGCAGCAATTAAGAATTCACAAACTTCTAGTTTACCATTATTTGCTCACTAGGTGGCCTAAGTAATAAACCTCCTTCTAGTAGTTCACCCACAGCACTGACATTGACAAATACATACCAATGAACAGTCACCAAGAACAATACGGTAACCAACATACTTCCGAATGTCCCTGAGCGTGTGCGGTACAATGCACATTTTCCATTTATCTGGCTCACTTTACTGTGTGGTGGCGGAAGAAGCATTCAAGCTTTTATCACTTCAATGAAGAATTCGCTTTGCATGTTGTGTTGAGCAAAAACTATTGGTATTTAACGTTTGACACGACAAAGGTTAGAAATAAATATATACCGTACATACATACATACATATTTAAGTCGGTATTGCATACTTTTAATTACTTTGCGCGGTATTAATTGCAAGGCGTGAAAATGCCACTAACAAGTGTATTAGAGCTTTGTCTATTGCAGTGCGGCGTTTGTTTGGTGTACAGTTTATTTACAATACATTGATTTGGAAGCAACGATGACGTAAACTAAGTAGTGAGAGCCCTGGAGGAAAAACAAGATTAAGTAATAAAGTAAGTAATTGATGAGTACTCAATAGTAATTTTTGAGTGAGTAACTGAGAACTAGTTTGGTTGTAGCTTGAAATTGATCGGGGAACTGTAATTTTTTGAAGATTGATGCAAATGATGATTAAGAAAATAGCAATTTTTCTCATTTGCATACAATAAACTCTGCAACTCTAGAAAATTTGAAGAAAATTAAAATACACTTTAGATAACGAGCTTTTAACATAATACTAAATTGACGGAGATGAGTGGAGTGGGTTCTGTTTCATTCTACGGCTAGCAATGTTAAAAAAGATTAAGTAACTGGATAGAATTACAAAATGATGTCACAAAACATGACTAAGTAACTTTGTAAATATTATACAAGTTTCATTTACGGTTGCGTGCAACTTATTGGAAACGCCATGAAGATGAGGAGCGTTAGGAATAGTACTGGCGTCCGCTTCTATCAAATTTGTATGTATGTATAAATATAACGCAACTTTTAAACGAATCGAGAGCAGATATAATGATCAAAGTCGCTCGCCGTGGACGGAGGGTAGCGACACCCAAAAATTATTTGCTTAATGTGGCGCAGATGCGTCAAGTAAAAGAGAACAAAAAAACATGCCGAGTTGGAAGTTTCTGATCGTCTGACAACGTTTTGAGCACACGAATAGGTACTTTTTAGAGGCAGAACCTACACCTAGACACGTCAGAAAAGTTTCAACTATCTCAAAAGAACATGACCATTCTAATCATTACGGATATCTGGAAAATGGGGAGTGTGGTCCCATTTCTTAAACCGGGGAAACCGGCCAACAAAGGAGAGTCATATAGTTTGTTAGCGAAGAAACTTGAGGCTTTGCTACTATACGAACCACCTGATCCCAGCGAGACATCAGCATGGGTTCCGTAAAGTGCAAAGCACAACAACAGCACTTAACGCCATAAATATTTAGATAACTCGTGGTCTGAACCAAAAACCGCACCTGTGAGAGAACAATCCTGGTAGCGTTGGATCAGTCAAAGGCGTTTAACACCGTCAGCCATTCCACGCTACAAGAAGAGATTGAGGCTTCATCTCTCCCACAGGGCGATTTATCTGAGTGATAAAACCAGTTAACCGCTGCTGTTTAAATATTATATTTTAAAGCTGCCTCAGCCACCAGGGGCAGTCTCTATTGTCTCTTATGCTGACGACGGCTCGATAATGGCAGCACCTGGGGCAAAGACAAAGAAACGTTGCTAGCAGCATAAAAGGCAATTCTAAATTATGCAGCGGCCTTATGATCGTCGGGGACCAGCAGAACGCAGTGGACGAAGCTATAGACCTACCAAAACACGGCACTCCGCACAGCCACTGGTTGCCTTCTGATGTCGCCACAACACCATCTACGTGATGAGGCTCAAATACTCCCCGTAAGGGAGTAAAACACAATGCTCTGTAAGCAATTCCTAGTAGGGTGTTACAGACGTGGGCACACGAACAGACACCTGCTTGTAACGGAGCCTTCGCCAAGACTCGTCAGAAGACATCTGTACGAACTGACGGACGAAGTCTATTTTTTCTACAGCTGCGTGAAATTTCTCGTCGTACCATTTGTTCTCTCGGACTTGCTGAAATCCAAAAACTTCTTAGGCGGCAATACGAGAGTTGTGGTCCCACTTACATATTGCATGTAGCGGTTTGTTGAAGAGCGTTTTCTGAGAGCGGGTATGAAAGTGGAGTGGCGAATAAATTGTCCTTCTGTTTTGATTGCACCTTTTTGACGATGCGCTTTCCTTGTATTGATGGGCGAATAGTTTCAGCTTTACAGAGGTATGTAAAAGACGTGGCTGCAACAGTATAGTGGTTAGATTTGGTGTTTGGCCCTTGATTGATTTGGTTTTTCGTCTTTCGATCGGGAAACAACTATGTAAGCTGATTAATTTTTTTAGAATGAACCTAGTGCTGCAGGCTGTCATGTTTCAGGCCTAAGCGATGTCTTGGATGGCGATGATGTCTTCCTGAGGACATCAAACTGCCGGGCAGACATTTTCCCTAATAAGTGTTCGAGGATTCCAGGTGCGTACCCCTCAAATCATAGTCCCTTAAACGGTTGCAGGATAACTAATTTAAACAGGGGGTAAGTAGTCGCTAAAAACCTGCCTGAATAACTGTACTTGTTCAAACATTTTGTGCAAGAACTGTGTAGTAACGAATATTTTGGTAGCAATTGAAAACCAGGGTTCGTATTTGCACACACATGCTCTGCTCACACACACGCCAGAAACACATTCAACTTGCACTCACTGCTCATACACATGTGTGTGCATAAGTGGAAAACAAACTCTACTCACAGAAAAGTGTGTGCTGTTTGTTATTAAGCACATGCACATGTGTGTGAGCCGATTTTTGTACAAATTTCAGCCCATGCACATGCACATAATATATTCTTAAAAGAATTTGTTTATTAAACGTTATTTTTTGAAAGACAATTCAATAAAAAGTGAGATGTTGTTTGTTTTTTATATGACAGAAAACATATTAAAAAATTATTTTAAGATTTGAGTTAGAATTCGAAGTGTATAAGTTTCTCTACGCATAGCACACACATGTGCGTGTGCTTTACATTAATAAAAAGAAAGTACACACATGTGCCCGTGCTTTTTACCAAACGGCACACACATGTGATGTGAGCAAATTTTTAATTTTTTATATGCACAGCACACGTGTGTGAGCGTAAAATGTTAGGATGTGTTGCACATGTGTGTGCAAATACGAACCCTGTTGAAAACACAACAAGCTTTTACAGTTTGTGGAAAATTAATTTCTGAAAGTACTTAAGTACTGGTTTTTTACACTTAATGTTGATATTTTAGAGTACTATAAAAATGTTGGTGTTGGTTGATTTTTCAGACAGGGTAGTAAGTTGAATATATTTTGGAACGAATTTCCGTCATCACTTGTCAAGTTTGGTTTGCAGACAAACCGGTTCTTAGGTAATGTGATTTTCGTCGATGATTAATTATTAGAAACGTCATGGTGTCCCTTTTTATTTCAGAAGCAGGTAATAGGTTAATCTTCGCTGTCTCGATATTAACATCCGTTATGTTGTCTCTGTATAGTTTTTGCCTGCAGATATGTAGGTAAAAGTCGGTGATTTTTGTCCTTGTGGTACTTTGTGGTGTGTTCGGAGTGTCCATGCCTGTTGTTATTTTTGTTTTTCTCGTAAAATAATTTTAACCGATGCGGTATTTGTTTGTTCGTTTATTATTTTGCCGTCGAAGGTTTTTAGTTTGTACACTCCTTTTTTATCCAATGGGTCTTCTTGATTTGTGGTGTTCCGTAGTATCCGTCCTGCGTTGTTATTTGTTCTGAATGATGTGCGAAAGTTGTGTTTCTGGAACAGCTTTGCTAGTTTGTACGTTGACTTTCCAGTATAGGTTAATACCGCCCAATTTGCGTCATTGTTTTTTCTTTGTTTGGCTTTCTGTTTTTGTGCTCCCTTCGGATCTCCTCTACCAGATCTCTCTTGTATCCGTTATTAGCCGCTATGGCATATATTGCGTTCAGTTCGTTTTTGTATCCTTCTTTTGTCAGTGGTATTTGCTCAATTCTTCTGATCATTTGTCTAAAGGCAGCTTTTTTATGCTGATGAGGGTGGTTCGAAGTATTATGTATTATTGTATCTGTGGCTGTGGGCTTCCTAAAAATTTCATATTGCAGACTACTGGTGTTTTTATTTATTTTGATCGTCAGATCTAAATAAGTAATTTAGCTTTCCTTCCATTTCTTGTTCCATTGTGAACTTTATATTGCTGTGCTGTTTGTTGAGGTATTCCAATATCTGTTTTTCATTTTTCTTTGTTATAAGACATATGATGTCATCAACGTATCTGGTGTAGAACGTCGCTCCTAGTTGCGACGTAAGATACTCCATGTACCTTTCTTCCAAATTCTGCATGAATACCTCCATAAGGATCGCCGATGTGGGGTTGCCCATGCCTAGCCCGTTTGTTTGCATGTATACGTTGTTATTAAATTTTAAGTAGTTTTGACGCAACGTCGTTCTGAGTGCGTTAGTTATCTCCACGGCGATTTCTCTGTTTCCTGTTTTTTCTGTCAGTATTTTGAATAGGATACCTATTGTTTCAGTTATGGGTACTTTATTATTATTATTATAGGGAATTTACATGACGCGATTTTTCAGGCGATTTTTAGTTGAAAGCAACAATCGCCTGGTGGAAACGGCCTTTCAACTAATCGCGTTCAATGGAGTTGGTCGGCTGCCTACTTTCGTTCAACTTTTGGTTCAACTAATCGCCTGTGAAAGGAATCATGTAAATTCCCTATTAAATTGAATTGAATATTTCTAAGAAATTTAAATTAAAATTTAAATTTATACGAAAGTTTGTTGATCTTTTTGATATTGCACAAAAATTGAAACTTGGATTTATATTTATTTTTGTTTAAGAATAAACTATATTTTTATAAAAAAAATTATAAAAATTAAAACAATCACATAAATATGTAGTTAAAACTTGTCAATTAGATGTAAATACTTGTTGCTTCTGTCGAGTTTGGAGCTGGAATCGATTATTAATTTCCACCAAAAATGTTTTTCTAACTCGAAGGGGCTTATTCTTTACTTATGCTCATTTTCGGTATACCATGATTCAATAATAACTACAAGGTTAGATAATTATTGACAGCTGCGGTTTGACACTCCCTTACAA
>NW_016177240.1:0-8637 GCF_001687245.7 Rhagoletis zephyria | reverse complement strand
CGCAAGCCGTAGCTACGTACATATTTGTCGGTAATCCTACCAAAGTGCTCCTAATGCATAAGCGAATATGTGTGTAGATTGCAAATTACATACATAAATATGTAGATAGAACTAACCTATATACAATATCAGACTACGTCCATGTAATTCTTATTAAGTCATGGCCTTAAATTATGTCCACCCACTCACCAGGCGTAGGGATTTGCCATCCAAAAGCTATGGTTGTGTATTTGTAGGGAAATGGTTATTATGTATGAAAGTAAGTATATATATAATCCAGTCCCTGTAGGTATTATGGGCGGGTTAAATATTGGTTTGAGTGCTCCGGTTGGGTACACAAAAGCGACAGTTGGTCGTGAAATAAATTAGTATTGTCGCAACACACACACGCACATGTATTTACATACATATGTACATATATACACCAGGGTGGTCCAAAAAAAAGTAAAGTCGGAATTTTAGTGCGGGGGTGAGACCTAGAATTATTCTATATCGAAGAAAATATGCCCGTAATTTTTTATTTTGAAATCAAAAAATATTTAGAGGTCGAAATGATACAGAAGTCTTGAAAATCTGTATTTTTCGATCGGAAAACTCTGGTTCTCTGCAGAAGACTTCCAATAACAATACCGAATTGCTTACTTAACCATTTTTTAATACTAAAGATTTTTTATAGGTCCCCAATTTCATTTTCTGAGGTTTTTGACGGAGCTATAAAATATAGTTAATATGAAATGGTTAAATAAATCATTAGGCATTATTACTGGGAATATTCTGAAGAGAAACAGAGTTTATGATCGAAAAATATTAATTTTCAAGAATGCTGTGCCATTTCTACGAAAAACTGTTTTTTTCCCATATAAAAATACATAGAAAACTTTGAGCGCTTTGAGCGACCTCCAAATATATTTAAATTTCAAAGCAAAAATAGGGGTATATGTATTTATTGCATACATTTTTGAACCACGCTAATGTACCTGCAAAGGTCTACAGCGAATCGACACAATGGCAGCGCACAACAATGATGCCGCTGCTGGACTATAGAATTCAATGTGAAAGGCCGTGTCATTGTCTGGGTTTTTTAAAGTACATACATACATACAAAAATATGTACATAAAAGGAGGTCTATACCAACTAAGTTATGGGGGCTTCCCGTAAAATCCAGGTAACTGAAAAAAAATAGAAAAATGACCACAAATACTAGTATTCATACATATGTATATACGCCACCATTACACGGCAAATGCATCTGTCAACGGCATCGGGTGGGAAAGCCTAAGATATGTGACCTTACGGAATTGGCAAAATGGTCATAAAATGCGGAAAGTAAGCGGAAAAGCATTGACAGCGCGCAAACGGGTTGCTGAGCGATTACGCCACTAATGTCCGTTTAATGTGTTCCAGGAAAAGCTCAACACCGCGATACGCCAGCAACAATACAAATATATATGTATGTATGGTTATGTACATACATACATATATTTGCGAGGTATAAATATAAGCAGCAGGATGTTTGTGTATTTGTATTTGTATTTGTGTGAGTTTTTATGTCTGCTGGTTTACGAAGAACTTTTGTAGTATTAAAATGAAATTAAAGTAAAATCCATTGTGCGGTTGAAAGTGTTACTGTGGATAGTAAATATTTGCTTGTGTCCGTCTACATAACAAAGAAAATGGTGAACTGGAATTCTTCAGGTACAGCCGTGGTCTAAAAATATATTTGATATATTTTTAGCGAAGGGTAAATTCGTTGATAACCATTTGGTTGGCCGCTGGTTCGTTGCAAGGAAAATTTAACATTAAAGTTTTAGAAACATTTGTGGAGTGACGCATGCCGATGAATTTATTTTTTTTTTTAATATTATATTTAGCTTTCGAAATGAAACACAGATTCAAGATTAAGACATAGATTCAATTACGCAATCAGAAAATAGGACAACACCGGTATTTTTGATATTATTTAAATGATAATATTTTAAAACACCAATTTAGTACTTTTGAGATTATAACTTACCAAGTGAAAAAACTTTGTTGATGATGGCTTTCTTCAAAAATTGGAAACCTTTATTCAAGGTAAATACCACTTTTTCATCTTAAAACTTGTAATAAAAGTATAGCAAATAACATAAATTTGAGTATTACTATTTACTACTAATCGTTGCATAACTAGTACTTTTACCTCAAAATATTTTTCTTAACGGAAAAAGGGCAACAAATATTCAAATCCGCCACTGGCAATATTTGATGTTTTCTTGCATTGGTGATAAAATTAAATGCTCTAAATTTTTAAAAAATCCTGAAGATTTTCTCGGCTTTCTTATGGAACCGAAATTTTTAGGAATATTTCCAATTTTTTTTTAGCAATTTTTTAGGGATTGTGCTCTTTTCGGTTACTTCGGAATTTTTGGGAACTTTCAGGTTTTCATGGATGTTTAAAAAATAAAAGGTAAGAATTATCGTATTTTTTTTTTGGTTAAAAGGAATATGAGGCAAAGGTTTCCGTTAAATTTTGCTCTAAAAGGATGTTAACAGTTCTCAGGAAAAACGAAAAATTCATATAAAATGACGCTTAAGGAATCGAAAAGAAATGTTCAGCTCTCAAAATTTTTTAAATCAGTTGGCAGCTCTCTAGCAAAACGAAGGTTGTAAATATATTTTCGTCTTGAAGAAAATTTACAGTAAAAACAAACTATTTCAAACAATAGAAATAAGGAAAAATATTTCTTGTAATTTTTCTTGAGAGCTGCATAAGAAGGGCCTTTAAAAATGTCAAAATATTTTCATACTAGGACCTCCTTAAACCTGCCGCTTTGTCAACAGAGAAAAAGATTAAAGAAAATTTTGGTTTGAAAATATTTTTAAAGAGGGTTGCCACCTATTTAAAACTTAAATTAAAATTTGGCATTTTAACAACACGCGGGTTCACTGGCCGCTTTTATTTTATGTCTTATACGTTTGAGTTTTTATGCCTACTTTGAGTACTTAATGATTCAAAAAATTAAATCTGAATGTAACAATTAAATTTGATCGAGAATATAGATATCCAAATTTGAAAATTTAACTAATATGTTACGATTTTATAAAATCTAGAATTTTTATTCCAAATTTCGGTTTGGGGGAGATTTCTACAGTTTTGACGATCATACTAATGTATAGACGTTACTCATACGTCCTGTATTACTTAGATTGGGGATGCACGAGTTTTTATTTCTTCGCTCTGAACAACTTTATAGTATTTCACAGCCAAAATTTATTTCATCTTGTTTACAGCTTTGAAAAATTTAATTTTTTTTAGAATGCATTAATATTTTTTGTCCTGCACTGTTTGCATTTAACTGATTGCTCGTCGTAGTTGCTATTTGCAAAAAGTATTATGCATAGTTGGTGAATTGAGAATGACAGCAATTGTATGGTAGATATGGACATTTGTATTATTGTGGATGCATGCAAATAAATACATAAATACAAACTCATATTTCCGTGTGACCCGGTTTCATGTTTGCAGTCGAGGTCAAAACTATAAGTTTTTGCAAACAGAAAGTAAATATGTGGCGAAGTGCTACACGTGTAAAATAAAAGTAAATAAATTGCGCTTCCATATGCATATGGGTGTTTCCATGGGAGGGCCACCTTACACTGCGGTGACCATCCGTTCCTTTGTCATTTGAAAATTATTTCTTATCGAATTTCCACTAGGCATTGAAATGACAAAAAATTTATGCCATTTAAAAAAATGCCATGTGGAAATGAACTTAATGACTGACTATTTTTTTAATGTAATGATACGATTACTTTTCTATGCCCGACTTTGCCATTTTTGCCATTTAATGCCTAGTGGAAATCCAGCATTAAACTGACCAATAAATAAGAAGAAATATTTTAACGAACTATAACACGAAAAAAAAGAGAGATTGTCTAATAAAAATTTAAACATTTGAAAGTAACACCAGAAGTAGGTTGTTGTTAGCAGAATTTGGTTTAACGCAATATATGCAACACCATATTTCAAGATTATATAGATTTTCTTGAAGTAAACGCGTGCCAGTAACAGTTAATTTATTTAACGAAATAGTTTCAGATCATCGGCATACAGCAAGTAAACAGAATTTTCTCTGGGTAATATAGGAAAACGATCGAATGCGATTTATTGGCATTAACCTGCAACTTTAGGAAAACCTACAAGAAAAGATATTGTGGGATTAAGTCACACAGTCCACGAAACCGCTGCGAGAGATAACACTGTGCGACAACCGAAACCAGTCTGAACTTTGTTAACATTTTCTGAAAGTATACCTATCCAGTTGTAACGCACTCGCTGGATTTGCAAAAGTCGGCTCGTATTTTTAATTTATCACCTAACACTTAAAAAAAAACCTCAAACAATTTCAAAAATAAATGTCTGAGCGAAATTAAAGGCACATAGTAAAATTTCGTGGGAAATATTTTCATAGAACATTTTAACCCACCAGCTCCTGCCAGATAGGGTCGTTTTGACTTTATTTCGAGAAACCGCCCAACAAGTAAATTTGGAAGTTCATTAGAGGATTAAAATTTTCCTAAGAATAATTCTCTAGATTCTTAGGAAAATTTTACAAGGGGTCTTCTCAGGCAAAATCTTCATGTACCAAATGTAAAAAAATGGAATGGCTTTTGAAAATTTTAATTCATGGAAAAAGTGTGTCAAATTTCACTTGAGTTGGAAATGTTAGCTGTGTGCTAAGCTTGAAGTATCGTGTTATTTGAGTAGGCCTATCAGTTTTTCGATTTCACTGAATTTTAAAAATTTTGAAATTATGTACTTAATTTTAAATTTTTTTTGTTGTATTTTCGAATTTGTATTATTTTTACACAGTTGAAAGACATAGCAAGTTTAAATATTTTCACAGGTTTAAAAAACAACGAAAATTCCAGAATTTTGAATTTTATAAAATTATTAAATTTCTTGACATTTCTTATTTTTAGGATAATTTCCAAAATTTCAAAAAGTATCGAAATCCGGGAGATTCTAGAAATTTTGGTAAAATGAGAATGTACAAAATTATTGAGATTTTAGAAATTTTTATATTTTCCAAAATTTTGAGAATTTTCTAGAATAATCTAAAATCCATCCTAAAATGTAAAAATGTGAAACATCACGAGTTATCGAAAAATTCTTATGTTCATGGTACTTGTGTATAAAAAATAGAATATTCTTAGAATTCTAAAATATATTAACATTTTTGAAAAATTCTAAAATTTTTCCACTTTTCTGAACTTTTCCAAAATTTTGTATTGATAAAACAAAGTTTGAAAAGTTAAAATTTTTTGAAAATTTTTAAAACATCAACGTCCACAATTTTTTTGGATCTTCAAGAAATACGAAAATTTTTAAATTTTGAAAAACGGCGTAATGTGAAAATGTTTTCAACATTCGAAAACTTTTAATTTCGTTCGATCAACCCTGTATATTCGACACTTTTACTTAGAAAAAATTTGTTGGCATTCCTACAATTCCCAAAATTTAATACAATTCCAACAATAAAAAATTTCTAGAAATCTAGTATTCATTATTATTTTAAATTGCGATGATTTTTAAATTCATATACACGATATATGTTGAAAAATTCCCCGCCCCCCCAAAAATTGCTGCTGGATCCGCCCCTGTAGTGCTATTGATAAGAGTATGAAGTGAGTTATGAGTTTTTAGTGGTTTTCGGATTCTTTGGGAATTTTCGGAAAGGGATGTTTTATAGTTCATGCGTATTGGAACTCTTTGGGATTTCTGTTGTTCCTTTCAGGATTATTTTGTCACTTTTTGGTACTCCTTAGGTACCTTTAGGAGCTTTTCAGTATATGTTCGAAACCTTCCACAGAATTTACGCAGACTGCGGGATTTTTCCCATATGTTTTAGATTATTTGTTTATATTTTTTTCGGAACCCTTTGGTATATTTGCGGGTACATTCGGTATTTTTCGTCTTTATTTAGAATAATTACGAATATTTTGAGATTTTTCGGCAGCTTTCGATTTTAAAGGTACATATTAAAGGTACATTTAAACCGTAATTTAGCGTTAAAAGTGTCAAAAGTGCAGAATATTATCTCCTCAAAAGAATTTTAATTAAATTCGGCTTCAAAATGTTGGCTTAAAAAATTCAATTTTTTTCAGGCACATTTTTTAAGTGCATATTCGGTAGGGTCCCTGAAAATATGTGTGTGGCAAATACTATCTGTATGTACATATTTATATAAACATTTATTGTAGGAAAAGTCCCTTTCTTATTAATATAATTCCTTTTAACTAGCCTAAAAATATACATATACAATGGCTTAATGGCAGTGTGTAAATTTCTGTCTAAATATTTTCATTTGCGCATTCAACATATTTATGTATTTCCATATGTACATATATTTATGTACATACATATGTATGTAAAAGTGTATGAAATTGAAATGCCCATCAAATGAATAAAAAATAATATACATAACGTTTACTTACTGTCCGCGTGACGTGTGCAACAACAATGTGACCAACGTACTCGCACCGGGACAAGTGCAATTGTTGGCTAGCAGCGCATATTTGAATTCATCCTCGCAGACGACATGCTCCGCAAATTTCACATGAAGTTTGTGCTCCGGTCTGCGGTTTGCGGTTGGCGGTCCGCCGTTCCCAAATGATGGTTTGCCAACAACCAGCAACGAACCAAATATAAAAAGTGCCAACAGCCATGCAAAAATGGAAGAACAAAAATTTAGCCAAGTCCATGTGTTGCGGTCGAACGAGAATGCGTCGAGTTGCCAAAATCCATTCGAATCCATTCATTGTTACAATTGTTGATATCCACAGGGTGCCATTGTTTATGTATACGCAGCAAATATTGGATGTTTGGTTTTTGCATTTTAAGGTCGCGTTAGTTAAAGTGGTCCAGTGTCATTGTTGCGGTGGACGATCCAGCGTTGTGCGAGGGGGGTGCGAGTGTAGCATTTCATGAAAAATTAACAATAATAAAGCGAACAATAAAATGATTTAAGTTCGGAATTTTATGTTTTCATTTGCGTACATACAAGTATAAATACTACATATATATACATAAATATAAAACTACCACTGGAAAAACTATAACCGCAACCGTGCCGTTTTCCACTGCTGAGAGATCTTCTAACTTCGTTTAAGGTTTTTACCCTTTCGCGCTTGAGTTGCGACCTACGTTAGTACATCTGTACTACTGCTCTGCACTCCCCTTCTGAGTCATTGTTGGCATGTATTGTAGGGCGCTCGCTATCAGCGCCCATTTATCATTGCGACTAATTAATTGTACCAACCCTGCCGGAAATTTAAAAAGTACTTTTTTACCAACTACAAGCGGTTCGAATTCCTCCTTTTTTCTTGTAGGCAACTAACTTTATTAAGAAAACGGTGTTCTGAAGCAAGTCAATTATCCGACTCTCCATTTGATTTCAACTACTTTAAGACGCATTTGGTTTAAATGACTTCAAAATTAGTAGGGCTGTTCAGGATAATGTGCAGATGGTCTTGGATTTGCATTAGAATTGCCATTTGCCAATTTTATGTTTTTCCGTTTGAATACGCTTTCGTTCTTTACTTCACATATGCGTTTTCATAGTTGGGAGACACAAAACAAACATTTTAGAATGTTGCTTCTGACGGCATTCGAACCTGAACCTTCTGGAAGTTAAAAAACAACAACATGCTCCTCTGCACACCCAGATACAGCCGGCCATGTAAATCTGTTTTCAAATGTTCAGCTTGAAGTACAGTGAGCGAGTCAAACACTTCCCAGTCTGCATATGATTTAAACTTATTTCAACTGAATTTGGCTTAAAGATATCTAAAATAAGTAAGTGGCTGAATAGCTAGTAAAAACAGAATTTAATGAGCCGAGCCGTAGATTCGCCAGCAGAATTTGCTTCAAAGTAATTTATTTCCAACGACTTCATTTTTGAGACTGTTGCTTTATTCCGACAGGGTAGTTATATACATGCTAGGGTGGTAAAACCAAGTAAAGTCTGAATTTAAATGCTCTCACCCCCTAAGATTCTCTTATGGCGAAAAAATAGACCCCTGTTTTTTTTTTATTTATTTTGAAATCAAAAAATATTTAGAGCGCCTAAAGTTTTCCCTGTATTTAGTATAGGAAAAAATTATATGGTATAGGATTCTTGAAAATATATATTTTGCGATAGAAAAACTCGGCTTTTCTTTAAGGGACTTCCAATAATAATACGTGATTGCTAATTTAACCATTTTTTTTATACAAACTATATTTTATAGTTAACCCAAGAACCCCAAAAAATGCAATGGTAAAATAAACAATTGCGTAATATTATCGGAGGTCTCGTAAAGAGAAGCCGAATTTCCTTAACGACATACATTGATTTTAGAGAATTCTATACCATTTCTACGAAAATTGTTTTTGTTTTACATGTAAAATGCATTGAAAATTTTGAGAGCTTTGAGCGACCCCGAGATACCTTTTGATTTCAAAATAAAAATCAGTGTCTATTTTTTTCGGTACAAAACCTTCCTAGTGTTTGAGAGCATTAAAATTCCGACTTTTCTTTTTTGGACCACCCTTATATGTACATATTGGTACTTACAAAGTTGGTTCAAATTCAGGGTATGTCGATCCATTGTTT
>NW_016177239.1:0-8638 GCF_001687245.7 Rhagoletis zephyria | reverse complement strand
TTTGTATTATAAAGTTTATAGCCATTCCGATTTTGGTCAGAACTTTTTTTAACATACAACGAAGTTCTGCCAAAGGAAAACAAATTAAATGGGTTTTCAAAAGTTTTGTAAAATTTTAAATGCAACAATTTACCAGACTTCGCAAATTTTTTTGATTTTGAATATCTTAAAATTATTATAGTTACAAAAATAGTTATCATCTCCTTTTAAAGATGAATCTAGCGCTATAATATGTATAAGAAAAATCGAAAAATAAAAAAATTTACAAAATCTTGAAATTAATAAATAAAACGTAGAAGCAAAACCTTATACAAAATTTTGATGAACCCAACAGATCAACAATTTTCGAGATGCCTTTTTAAGATACATATTTATGTACTTTTTAACTTTTTTTTTGCCATATCAAACTATTTGTTTTTAATCTAAACTTCTTTTTAATTTAGAGTTTACGAAAAAAAATCAAAGTAAAAAAATCCGAATCTTTTAAAATCAGTTAACTATGCACTGTGAATTTGGCCCTTAGAGGTATTGAATAAGAAAATTTGTCTTTAAAATTTTTCAAATTTCAAGATTTTCTTATCTTTAAAATAACTTTTTGAAAGATTCAGGATCTTTTAAGATCAGTCAGAGGATACTGTGTGAAAAAATTAGGGTTTTCCTTTTTTACACTTAATTTTTTTTTTTAATATATGTTTCAAAAGGAGACCCGAACCATTTTTAGTTTTTGAGGAAATTGCCAAATTGTGAGCTTTTGAAAATTTTTAAATTTTTTTTCTTTGGCAGAACTTGTTTATATGATAAAATAAAAGTTCTGACCTAAGTTCATAGAAATTCAAAATGATTGATTCCAGCCATTGGACGATTTTAAATGGAGTGACTCATGCATATTTTTTAATATTTTGCCTTGTAGGGAGCCACAATACATATTACATCGGCTGCATACTACCACTTGGTGGGAATCGACTCCGGCTCTGATGAATATCCAAAATAAAGGTGTATTTTTCTAATGTCTGTCGCCCCTCGGCGAACTGAAGTTCCAAATACTTGGCAAAATTATGCATGTCTTTTTGTTTGCCTTCAATATATTTTTTTTACACTAGAATTTTCCTTCACAAAAACTCACCTGTTTTTTGTGCATCGATGCGTGCGTGATAGCCCAGTAGGCTGATGATCACCAGGATCAGCTGTGTACGTATGTGCGGCATTGCAGCTTAATTGGTGTTGTTGTTGTTTGTACACCTGAACTGTTATTCTCACAGTTTAAAGTCGTTGTTAACGCTTGTTCTTAAACTAAACTCCTCTATAGAGAAAAAGTTCAAAGTTACACCAAAAGTTTTTTTTTTTTGTTCTTTTACAAGCTTCTTAAAACACTGCAAAAAGATTAAATAAATAAAAAAATATATTTCGGGTATTACGCACTGAACGGTGAGCTGCCTTCAAGCAGGCTGAGTTTAATTACAATAGTTGTAACAAAGGTTATGCAAAAAAGGGCGCATGCGCAAATGAAAAATACGAGTGAAGAGATGCCTTGCGTTTTATTTGTAGTTTATATTTGGTACTTTTAACTTTTAATTTTGCTTGCTTTATGTTTTATATTTTTCACTACACACTCAAAGTAATTGCTAAAAATTTCTGTGCTGACATAAATTTTAGCCAACTTTAGTAACTTTTTTTTAATATTTTTTGTGCACAATATTTTGTAGGTCTTTGCTTCGGCTGCTTTAAATTATGTCTTTTTAAGCGGTTAATGCTGCTTTCAGTCAGAAACAGTCCGAAACAGCAAACAGGTGAAGTCGTCGACTGCAAAAACTCGTAGTGGTAAGTATGTCACCGTTACACGCGGTGGCAGCAAGATCAACAACACACTACACTAACAACTGCAACAGCAGCAGCACTTGCAACAACATCAACAATAACAGCAACGTTTCAACGTTATTTTTGACGTTTCATTTCTTCCGTTGTTGCTTTGCCGCCTTTCTACTATTACAGCTTTCTTTCAGTGCGCGATGACGCTGTGCAGTGATTTTCGTCTTTCTAGTTTTAAAATTTTATTTATGTACACATTTCATTTTTATTTAGGTTGAGTTTGAACTTGATTTCATTTGCATGAACTTGCAACATTTGAGTACCACTGATTTGTTTACTGGTTTTTCTATATTAAATATCTTTCGCGAAAAGGTTCTTAGCACAAAATTTTCGTTAAATATTTTCTGGTATCACTTCATTTGCAAAAAGCACCAAAAATTCATTGAATTCAATCAAAATACTCCTCATTTATTATAAAATAATTTTTGTTTAATTCACACGCTAGTTTCTCTTTTATATTTATTAACAAAAAAAAAAAGTGAAAATTAGCGTCTGCGCATGCGCACCCGTTCATTTGCCTCGCACGACTAAATCAAACGCCACAACGTATCTCGCAACTCGCTTAGTGGCTGTTTGCCAGAGTGTTCGATCAGCGAGCTTATGAGTAACCGAAACTGATGCAACAGCTGTCAAAGCCTACCGTAAGCCACCGTTCGGAATGCAGCAGGAAAGCCAAGAGCAGGGAAGAAGCCAACAAAATAAAAAAAAAAGCAAACGGAAGCTAACAAAAAGTCGGCGGTACGAGTTGCGTTTAAGCGTTGCTAACAACCGACACGTTCAGGTGGTAAAAGTCAACTGAAATCTGTTGTCGCGGCAAGTGGCCAAGGAACCCGGGCGCTTTGCGCGAGCACCAAGCTTAGTCGTTCGAACCAGCGGCCAACTATGCTGAGATTTCTCTCGTTTGCTCTACACAACATGTTGGCACTACTTTGCGCCTGCTTTTCCCACTTTGCTTGCGGCAGTTCGAAGCTTCAAATCCGCTGTTTCGTTTTCCCACAACGTTCCTTAAGCTCTCTCTGGCGTAGACTGCCATTGTTCAGGTGATTGCCACAAGCATGGCTTAGTTTGTGTTATTACCAATTACTTGCCACATTTGCTTTACTTACAATTGGCTCTTTACGCAGCCACCCGATTTTTCCTATTGCTCACTGCGCCAATTTCGCATGCAATCCGACCACAAATTCGTATATTTTTGTCGCTTTTATTTTTGTTTGCTTATTCAATGCAGACTCTCTCGCTGACTGCAGCTATTAGCTATTTAGTTTGGTAATAATATTAATTTCATTTTGAGGAAATTGTGTTAAGTGGTTTTGTCCAACACTTCGCAAGTGGCGCTGAAATATTTTCAATTAATTGTGTTTTAGCACTGGCAGTTCATTCACAATTTGGAAAGTGAGTTAGTTAATTGATTGACTTATTTGATGGTAATTAAAATATAATAAATTATCTTGTCATATTTAGTAGAGCGTGCGAGCTTACAAGCAACCAAAAAAAGTTTACCGTACATTCCTAAACTTGAAATATTTTTATTTGAACCTGGGGGACCTAAGGTTTTTTTCTAATTTTTCGGTGACACCTACATTTGGATATAAGCATTTTTTAAAGTGAAGCTGGCGGCAGAAATAATAGACCCGCCATACTTTTAAAAATTTTGACTGTATTTATTAGTCTATTTTAGGATCAATATTTTTTTTATAAAAGCCTAGGTAGTTATACAGCAAACATCATATAAATCCGGTTTTCAAAATTTTAACACAAATTATAAAAATTCGCCGAATTTGCACCAAATTATCAAAATTTTTATTCAGAACTTTTAGAAAATTTTTGGTATGCAATTTTGTAGCAATTTTTAGTATAATAAAGTGCAAGCGTCAATCCGCTACCAAACACCGTTGATTTTTAGGAATTTTTTCTGACGTTGTCACATATTTTGTCCCATAAAAGGTGTGCCAGACAATTTTTTTTTTTTATTTTGAAGCCACTTGAAATTGAATGGGCCATGATAAAAAAATAGGAAGGTAGAACCACTGGGAGGAATTTTTCAAATTCTTGACAATTGAGCAATTTAATTTTAAAATTTTACACACTAACTCACACACACATTCTAATTTTCAATCTCAAACAACAGTAACTTTGAACAATTCCTTTTTTTACTCTCAATTTTATACGATTTTAAAATGTTGGCAAACTTCAAAAAAAAAATCATGGCCGACGCATTGAGAGAACGGTTTTACCTTAATACGCTTTTATCATGGAATGGGCTACAAAACTGCATACCAACAATTTTTCTTAAAATTCTGAATAAAAAGTTTAAAAATTTGGTGGTTTGGTGGGATGTAAAGGATAATATCGTCGTTTAAAGTACAAAACCGCGTATCGTCATTCTGCAAACCCGCGTAACTGACATTGGCTGCCTAAAATTGGATTTGCTCACACAAGCTCTTGGCTCAATCCTTATCCATTCGTCCTGAAATATACTAGCCAGAAATGCGACTGCTTTACAAAAAAGAGAATCATTTTGAAATATGAGTGTTTTTACACTCTAGAAAATAATTTCTACAACTTCACATACGCGGTTTTGCGTTTTGTTGATACGCGGTTTTGCACTTTAAACGACGATATAAGGATGAGGTTTTTGATAAAAGTAGAAGAAACTCACCGCTCATATACTCACCATAACTTAGTTGGCCACACCATATCTCACCACAACAAAACTCACCATACCTCCTCCAAACTCACCACGGATGAACACACCACATAACATCATATGATATGGCATCACAGTCATTAAATCACATGACATGATATCAAATGATATGTTATTACATGACAAAACTCTACATGATATGACATCACAGGATATGATATCGCACGACATCACATCACATCTTCGACGCGTAGATTTATAATTTGGACCATCTTTAAGATGCGCTCCGGCGATGATGGCGTGAAAGGTACCCACTTCCTTTTCCTAGGCGTCTTTCCAGTCCACTACTTTTAGATTTTCTCCGGGATAGACAATTCCCACCTTTGGGACAGTGGCCTTATACCTACGGTGACCATCCGTCCTTTATTTTAAAGGACAGCCCTTTATTTTAACCCCTTCCTTTATAATTTTTTTCAAAATAAATGACGCCTTTTGTCCTTTATTTCTTAAACTGTCCTTTAAATCAGCTCTGCATTTTCAGAGGTAAACTTTTAAACACAGAATATGAAACATAAAAATATCCCTTATAAAATATAATGAAAACCTTCGCCAGTTTGGCTCGCACCCCACTTAAGGTTTCTACTTAATCGGTAATCTTTGTACAATCTATAAGCACAGAGAAAGTTGTGCCTAGGATCGTGTTGCACGCTGAGTTTCCACTTCTACTGAAATATAACAACAAACCCCCTGCTGCATAGTGGTTAAAAACTGGCATTTAGTGTTCGTAATTCACTGGGGCCTTAATTTTTTTCACTAAATTTGATTATTTTGCCTGAGCCTGATTTGTGAATTTTTATTTAATTATATTAAATTTTTTAGTACAAAATACAGAAAAAGTAACAATTTTGAAGAAAATGTATTCTCCTGTTCCAGTGAATAAATGTTACATAGCAAACACTAGTTGAAAACAATTGTATGGTTTTCCCAAACGAAAAAATTGCACAAAAATTTGAAATGTTTTAATAAATGTTCACCAAAATAAATATTTTTTGTTAGTTTTTAGTAAAAATTGGTTGAATGAAGGCTCCGGTAAATTATGAACATTAAATTCCAGTTTTGAACCACTGTGTGCTGGCTTCGTTGTACAGTATGAATTATGTTAAACGCATTTTGGTGGCAAAGGATGGCGAAGGTCTTTAAAAGGATTTGGCTAATTTTTCGCTACAGCAGGGGAACTTGTACAATTAAATAATATAATTAACTGGTAAATATTTGATTTAAATGTAAGGTAAGGTACTTTTCTCATACAAGTTCTATGTACGTATTCCCAAATCTTTTTGAAAAAGTCCTTTATTTTACGTTGTTTAATATGGTCACCGTACTTATACCGTACCACCGACCGCGCATCATCACAAGCCGGCATCTGAGCTTCCAGGTTTCTTCAACAAAACGCCAAGAATGACGTTTTCTAGAGCTGCCTTCACCCACCTCCATTTGTCCCGCGGTATAGAGCCGAGTTCGTTGCCGTGATCAAGAACCCGGATGCGAATCCTGTCCCTAGCAACCTTAGCAAGGCTGCAGATCTTTCATTGGACAGCGATTGGTTTTCCACCGAAGCCCTACCTGTGTTCTAGAAGTTTAGTAGCAAGGCTTTCGCTTTAACTCACCCCGTCATACTTGTTTAGAGTTTTGGAGGCGTTCCGCTTTTCAGCGAGAAGGGACCGTCGATCTACTTTATCCTGAGAGGAATCACTCTTAGTTTCTCTCGCAGCGACTCTACCGGTGTTATCTTCTTTGGCCGCTTGTCGCCTTTCGGCACTGGAGCTAGGTCGTGAGACCCCTAACTAAAGGTGTGTTGGCTTTGCAGCCTTGCGGATATTTTATAGGCACCCAGCCTGAGGGGTTACATTGTATTCAGCGTCCGTCTCTACAGCTATGCTCTTGCCAGGCCCCACCATAACGCCTGTTATAACAGCACGAATTGAGGTTGCTCCAGAACCGTCCCGGAAATACCCTTCACAGGACGAGGACTCCCATTAGCTGCCTCCACCTACGCTGCCTTCCCCCGAGCTGGATTATACGATACAAATGTAGGGATATATATATTATTGCTTTCACACATCATTTGACAACTGAAATTTATAACATGTGTAATACTTACATTGTGTATGCGACATTGTGCATCAAAAAAAAATGTAAAATTTATGTGTACAAGCATATCTCTTCATAAAATCTGATGCTGGTTGTCTGAGGTTGAAGCTAAATGCTTACCGACTATTTTTCTTCAGAATACCACTTTTTGTTTTCCTTTTTTTTTGCTTTTTACATATTTTTCTGCGGTATTAAGAAAAAATTTGGCTAAGAAATTTCAAGAAATTTATCACTGCTAAACAAATACACAAAGTTACCCGCCAGACGCATAATTCGAAACATAACTAACGGTGTTTTACAAATTGACAAAGTATCTTCGGTGCTCACAAAATTCCAAACACCCAAAAAATTGTATGCGACCTCATTCTACGGATACCTGTAAGATGGGCGAATGCATAAGTGCGCCTATACGCATGCGTATGTATGCACAATCACAAGTCAATTCGAAAAAAATTAACTGCGTGCGCATACAATAAATAGCACATAACAGTAATAGTCGCTGACTAAATGAATTGGCAATCATTGTGTAGTACATTTTTCTTTTTTACATGTCGCATGCCTACACTTTATTCAAAATGTTTTTCTGTTCTTAAACACTTTTGTGAACTTTTGCATTGCACAGCCGTCTTATCTGGGCAAGACAAATTGTTGGCATATTTTTAATTTTTCCAGTTTTCTTGCAATAAAACTGTCAAATATCGTACATTTGATAATTGCAGTTTTTCTGTACCGGTAAATTGTGCGGAAAAGCAATCGGCGAACCAGCTTTGTGGGACGCCAAAGGAAACACAATTACATACGTAAATACATTGCATATGTATGTATGTATGTATCCACTTACATATGAATATATTTAATACTGCACTTGAATGCTGCCATCACTGCCACAATTGCAATCGACATACATACATACCTGCTAATGTACATGTTTGCATAGCAATCGATGTATGAATGTGGCAAATAATAAAATTGACAGCTTGAACTCACGCTCGACTCAACGGTGGTAGCGGTTAGTAGCGGTATTTTGAAAATAAAATTACTATTTTAATTTGATATGTCAAAAAGCCTCAGCAAACGAAAAAAAAAACATATGAAACAAATTCGACTAAAGCCAGCAGTGCAATGCAATGCTACCAAAATGCAATTTGCGTCATGCGACCAATGGAATTAAAAGTGTGGAGTGAAAAAGTGGACAATTGGACAATTGGCAGTGTATGCTTTCTGAGAGGAAATGGTGATTTTGGCGTTAATTGTGCACTTGCAACACGATAACATAAATATGTGCTTGCGCACTTGATGCCAACATCAATATTGAGCCATGTGAACGCAGACAGGTCGAGCGAGTTTGTTGCTTAAGTCTTTTGTAATGATTGACAAGTATTAATTTTAGTTTTAGTTGTTTATGGTAGCAGTGAGAATTTTTCGCCAGCGCGCATATACTTAACGGTTTGGTAACTATTTAGAAACTGTTTTAGATGTACTGGTTTGTTCAATGAATTTTCAAAATATGATATGCACGATTTTTAACGACTCATTTGCATTGTAGTTAAAAAGTGGTTATCCACGATATAAAATATAGTTTGCGGAGACAGTTTTCTGAGATATGTATTTTGAAAAAAAGCTCCTTGACAATTTTGATGTGTAATCGATGACACGCTAGTAAATAGCCCTTAAACTACTATCTCCTTGCTAAATAAAAATACACTGCAGTACTGCAGAGAGCCTTAAACTGAGTTTATTGAGTGTACTTTGTAGAAACTTCCAACCTCTGCTTCTCCATGAACATGTAGGCTTGCTTTGCTTTCGTGCTTAATACACAGCTTCTAAATTTACTTTTTACATGAAATAATAATAGAGAAAATAAGCGTATTCACATGATGAGAGCAGATCTTTTTTATATGGCTTCACTTCTACTTTTGCCAATATCTATCTATATATATAAAAATTAAGCCGAAAAAAAGTGTGCCGTTGTCC
>NW_016177238.1:0-8638 GCF_001687245.7 Rhagoletis zephyria | reverse complement strand
AACTCTCCATTAGCAAACTCATTAAAATTTTAAAGATTTTTTATTGCCACTGTCAGATGTAAAATATGACTATTTTAATTTGATGTCGACAGCATAAAATTGCCATCGTTACTAGCATTTTCCATTAATCAAGGAAAACCACTACTCAAAAATACCATTAAAGAGGTTTTTTCCAACAACCTACACCTAAATGGCACAGCCCCACGAATGAGGATGGAGGAAGTAACGTCGTCATCTTTACTCGTTTTCAATAGCTAATCTGCATAGCTGAAAATGTATTCGCATGGAATGGGAGAGAAACTTGTTTGGCAAGTCAAATGGTGTTGATGTTGATGACTGAACCAACTAACAGGACTAAGGCAAAGGAAAGCGGACAGACAGTAAGCAATGACAGCAAGGGAATAACAATGTTCTGGCTATCAGCGGCAATGTTCAAACTGCAAGCAATAGAAACATCAACACAGGCAAGCTTTGGTGGTTAAAGCGCTTAAATAAGTAAGTATGTAGTCGGCCAAGTGTGCGGTGAACGAGCGCGGAAAGAGGGGGCAAGTGACTGGCAAAAGAGATGGTAAATGGCAAGCGAATGCCTGAAAGGCCAACAGCCATCGCGCTTAATTACAAATCAATAAAGTGGTTAGAACTTAGCGGGGAGCTGTGGCAGAGCGCAGTTACTGTGACTGTAAATATACATACATAGATACATTTACATAGGAGATACAAACATACATACAAAAGGAGGATGGCAGATGAACTGGAAGGGTGATGGCACATCGTTAGCAAGACTTGACGATCTTTATGTTTGCATGTGTGTGTGTGTGTGTGTGTGTGTGTATTAGAAGTAGAGTGCCGAAGTAGATGCGACAAGGTGTGGTTAGCCAACACCGCACTAGTGCCATAGCTAATTGCCATGGAACGTGGCATAAAAGCGGCGGCCATGAGTAGTTCATATTCGCGCCGCTGGCATGGAACAACTGTGGCAATGTGAGCGCGTAAGCCATTATAAGTATCCGCCGCCGGCTTTTTGTTGCGTCATCCATTTACTTACTTACTTACTTAGCTGCTATCACTGTTTTCGCACCCATTTTTTGCACTTCAAAGGCTGCGCTTCCATTCGCTGGTGGCACTTCATAAACACTTTCGCTGGCCGGCACTTTGTGTGCGCTTTGTCTTAAGCTATTTTTCTTTCCTCACTTGATCTGCGAGTTTCCTTGTGTTCTTCTACATTATTTTTTTTTATAGCCGCTGAAACTTCAAGATATTTTTTGTGCTTATCTGTCTTCGGTTGAAAGACCATTCACTTTTTGTTTTTGTGAATTACTTCTCCTCTTCTAAAGTTTCTTTAATCAACTTCTATTTTCTGTGCTTCTTGAGTTTAATCTCTGATGATTTTTTTTTTTATTATTTTAACGCGATTGGTGAGCAAACATAAACGTATGTATGTATGTACCTGCAAACATATTTATTTTTTTCAGGCAAAAGTGTTTTGGAATACAAAAAAAAACCAACACCCAGCTCTGAAAAAAGCGTTTTTAACCCTTTATAGACTGTAAGCCCATAATTAAATACAGACCTGTTAAATAATGATTAATAGTCGTAATGATTATTAATTAATGCAGCTTTTTTGGGGTAAAAGTTCAATGATTAAATGCCATTATTTGCACAGTTTTAATGATCAATAATTAATTACTTTCAAAAAACTTTATTAATTAATTTTAATTACACAATTATTTTGTTATTTTGATTATTTTAAATTTTTTTTTGAATCTTCTTTAATACCATGATTAATACAATTATTTGATAATTTTTGATTTTTAAGATTTATTCCAACTTTTGAATAATACATTGCAACGCAGTTAATATACATACATATGAGGAGAATAAATGCCGTAACATAAGATAAATGCACAAGCAAAATAACAAAGACGCGGTCAATATGCAATATATTGTATGGCTATATGTAAGAATTACTCCAATTTTTCCTCTACAAAATTCTTTCTGAAATTGTTAAGAACAGCAAAGAGAGTAGACAAAGTCTGTAAGAAATCATTCCATACATGCAAACTACAGTGCAAGTATTTACTCGTACAATGAATTTGGTTTCAATTATTTAATAATAACTTTAAAAAAGTTGCCTGCCAAACACCGCATCATCTATTAGGAAAAAAAAAAAAAAATTAAAAATAAGCATATAATTCAAAATAGTCAAATTATTGCCTTTTTGTGCCACCGGAGGCATATATAAAATCAATATGGGTGAGTGATAGTACTGCGTGTATATGTACATATGTTAGTATATTGAACAATTTATTTCGGCTAAATTAAGACCCTCCAATAATGTTTCGATGGAGACGTTATTGAAAGATCCGAACCTATCAAAAAAGACCGCAACCGTGAATACCTCATACCAGCTACCAGCAGCACCGCATTATGTTTATATATATAAAGAGTTAGTTTTTATATATCAGTCTACAAGTTTCTCAAATTTTTATATTTTTTTTTTTTTGAAGTTTGCCAACAGTTTGAAATCATATAAAATTGAGAGTAAAAAAAGGAATTGTTCAAAGCTGTTGTTGTTTAAGATTGAAAACGAGAATGTGTGTGTGAGTTTGTGTGTAAAATCTTAAAATTAAATTGCTTGCAAATGCCAAGAATTTGAAAAATTCGTCTCAGCGATTTTGTATCATAAATGCTTTGAATCAAGCCGCTTGTCATGTGAGACTTGGTTTGCGGGACTTACTAGAGCGTTTTGAGATCGTATAACCTTAAAAAACAATGGTGGTCAAAATTAAATTAACTCACGGGAACAGTCCATTTTGGGGGCTCAACCAAACTATGCCCAAATGTGTATTCATAAGTGGCGGTCAAATCCAAGGGGATTTCGGTCCACCTCGTCCCCATTTTTTTATTTAAAATTTTCTAAGGTTTTCCAAACCGGGCTTTTTTGAATATTTTAGGCGTTTTCTCTGAAATCTTGATTTTTCGATTAGGCCAGATTTTTACAATCGAATACAACGCGTTTTCACCAAATTTATTTATATACAAGAACCTTAAAATTCTGAATATTTATTTTGCTGGAAATGGAACTAGAACATTTTATTCATTTCATATCTGAAAACTGGAACATATTTTGCCTCATTGATTTATAAATTAAAGCTGCACTTATTTTTGGCACTTATATTTTAATTTTGGTGATGATTAATGACAAAGAGTAATTATAACTGTAGACAAAATATCTAAGCTAATGCCAGTTTACCTGGTTTTCTCGTCATTTGAAAACCGGTTTTGTATATACAAATTTTTTATCATTATCTCTGACTAACAGTAATTGTAACTGTTTATCCAGTTTTCTTAATTTGAAAATGGGGAACCGGCGAATAATCGAATACAATAGTACATACATATATTTAAAAGTACAGTTATCATTCATTTCTGAAAAGTATAACTCTGCAAGCTAACTTTTCCTGCAGGGTATATTAACCCGTTTAAACACATAACTACACAAACCTCAACCATCAACACAATGCGGCTGTAGATAGCAGGCTGTGGCTAACAAACCACTTAATAATCTCAGCAAGAGTATTCATTATGTGTTGTGTGAAGTGGAAAAGTTGCTTTTGCATGGCAACACTCAAAAGTTGTAAATAAATGCCACAACAATGACAGCAAAAGTTGACAACTCAAAACCAGTTTGCATATCTGCATAGAACGTACCTACACGCGTACATACGCAGCTAAGCCAAGTAGCAAAATAAAGTTAAGCAAAGCTTACGTAAGTGTGTGCGCGAAGATGTCAGAAAAAGAAACAAAAGAAAGACAAGAACGCAATGCGAGGGTGGAGCACATGACAAGACAGAAAGGAGACACTAAATAGGCTGTGAAGGACACACACACACTCACCCACATTTATACATACATAGATACGTACACAGACGCACGCATTGCATAGGCTTAGACGAAAGCGGTAAAGGCACAACTTCAGAATTAACGAAAAACTTGCATCGGCAGCAATTGCAAGTTGAACTAGTTGGAAAATTAAGAATAAAAATTTTCGAAGGACGTGCAAATTGGTGTAGGGTATGAGCGAGCTTACTTTTGTTATATGTTTATGTACATTCATACAAGCAAGAATGCTTAATATAATGCAAATAGGGAGGGTGTGCTGTTACTTGGTTGCTACTTGCAACCACCAACTGCCGGCCAAATGAATTTATAATCAGCAAGTTTTGTGCTTAAGTAAGTTTTATTCATTCGAAACTTATTTTCAGAAACAAAAGAAATAATAAATTCAAATCTATTTTTAATGGCGCATTCACCGGTAGCCAAGGGGAAAATGTGGCTTCAGAATTGGTAAAATTTCAAAATATACTAGCCAACGGCGTGAGCTTATGCAGATGCCGAGAGTTGTTAAATATTTTGAAAAGGTCTTTTGTTATGCATACATATTTATGTAGGTATGTATGTATGTTCACATATTCCGTTGTCTTCTTTTAATGCCACTGTTAAGAATGGAAAAACTCAAACAACTCGGGTTTTTTATAGATTAGAAAGCAAAAATTGTTCATAAGTTTTTGGTTCTTCAAACCAAATTTTGAATTTTTAGCTTTTCAAATACAGTGCACTCAAAATTGCATCAAAAACATGAACGATATTAGTAGACTACGGCTGTTATTCAGCCCAACGCAAGCGACATTTTTTTGCAAAACTTTATTTTTGATGCGGAAATGCATCTAGATGCTCCAGGCATATTTCTGCACTCAAAAGAAAATTAAAACAAAAAAAAAAATGTTGCTTACGTTATTTTGGCGGTTAGGGCTCGAAATATTAATATGCAATATTTAAATGATTATCAAATTATTTCTACATGGATTAAAAATTTCGAAAAACTCTTCCCAATTTGCAGCTGAATTTATGCTAAAACAACAAAATTTGTTCAGCTTTTAAATGAACGAAAATTAGTGTCAAACTTTTAAGTGATAAAGGAATTATGACCAGTTTTTAAAATACCAAAAACTCCTTAAAATTAGTTCATAATAGAAAAGTTATGTATGTGCGAAAGTTTTTTCTACTCTTGAAATTTTCAAAAATGTCGTAAATTTTTTAAAATGCTAAGCGGTTGTGCAATTCATGTTTCATTTTGACCAAAAAATTATGGGTAAATTGGAAATGACTAAAAACTATGTCGAATTTTTAGTTTAGAAAATTTGTGTCCCAAATCTTAGATCAACAAAAATTTGTGTCTAGTTTTTAGATTAACGATAAATTATTTCCAGTTTGTAAATGCCCAAAACGTATGTCCAACTCTAACAATAACAAAGAGTTTATGTAAATTTTATAAGTAAACACAAAGCCTACTTTTAGATAACCAAATACTTATTCACGTATGCCTGTATATTTTTTTGCTTTCAAGGACTCCTTGTAACTGGCATTTCCTAAAAAATTGGTTACTAAAATGTACGAAGCGGACCAGAAAGTCAACCGCTCGGGTACTTAGAAATAATCGCTCAATAAAATAGGGACAAAAAAACCCAAAGCAACAGCAAAAACTTGACTATTTATCCGAAAACGGCGAGGTTGGTAAAAAACTACGCGACCGCATGCATAGTGTTGTTAAGTGAAAAAACTGCCCTATTGTGAATTGTTGTTGAGAAAGTACATAGGGAAATTTTTGCTTCCTAATACGGGGGGTGGTCCCAAAAGTTCCTGGCCTAACCTAGATATGGCGGTAGTTGTTTCAAAAATATCACCGTGTTAAAATGTACAGAATCTATAAAGCATATGTTTCAAGTTTGAAGACGCCACGTTGTTTAGTATACGCTTGGCAGCCGTCAATAGTGAACGTTTTCAGTGAATTTGTGAAAACGGAGAAAATTGGTCATCGTTATGTGATACATTACTTTTATTTTATTTGAAAGGCCTCAGCCCATCCAATATAAAAGTTGAAATAGATTCTACTTTGGGCGGGTCTGCTCCTTCGTTTACAACAGTAAAATATTGGGTAGCAGAGTTTAAACGAGGCCGTACGAGCTGCCAAGACGAGCATGGCAGTGGTCGACCAAATGAGGTGACGATTCCAGAAATGGTGAAGAAAATCCACAAAGCGGTAACGGATGATTATCGACTGAAAGTGCGCGCGCTAGCAGATATAAATAGTAGGCATTTCAAAAAGTACGGTAAATCGCATACTCTCTGAAGATTTGGAAATGAGAAAACTGTGACCAAGATGGGTGCCGCATTTGCTCACACTCAACCAAAAACAATGTCATGAAGAGGTTTCAATTTGAATTTTGAATTTCTACCTCAAGCACACTATTCGCCAGATTTAGCCCCCTCAGACTATTTTCTGTTAACTAACTATAACGATGAAGAAATGATGTCGGCAGTTAATGCCTATTTTGAGGAGCAAGAGAGTTCTTATTATAAAACGGGTATCGAACTTATTGAGTATCGTTGGGAAAAGTGTATAGAGCTGAAAGGAGATTATGTTGCAAAATAAATATATATTTTTCCCAAAGTTTCTGTGTTTCTTTATTAGTTCGGGTACTTTTGGGACCACCCCCGTATAAGTAGTTTAATCATGGCGAACTCCGGCGTCGTTTGTGATAAGTAGGGCTCGGAATCTCATGCAAATGCATATCTTACTGGTCATCTTAAAATTAAAATGGTTAAGTTAGCTTTACGAATCATGGTATTTCCTTTATATATTTTACAATGAGTGCATATGGTTTTTGCATATTTTTTCTTTTTTTGATTTACAACCATATACATATACTTTGTGCGAAATCTCTTGACAAAAAAAAATACCCCATATTTTTTCATATATTCATCTGAATATCTTCTCGGATAGCCAAGCGGCCATTGTGGCCTCTGTCAAATCTCAACTAATGGAGGACTTAGGAGAGTGCGATGAACTGGCAAGGTGCCGCACTGAATGTGTCCCACGCAAAATTTACCGAAATTTATTACTTGAAGGTCAAGCAGAATGTTATAGAGTGCTACTGCTTCTATATGTATGAGGTTCCGAAATTCATTAAAGCCGCCAAATGGCTGCAGGTTTTACAAGTTGTGAAATGAAAATGGAAAACTTGCTAATTGCTTGTCACCTGGGTGACAATTAGGGATGCCTATCATGGAATCTCGGTGTTTTTGAGGTTCCGAAAATCCCGAAAAATTTTAAATTTCGTATTGATAGTAAGAACTTGTTTATGAATTTTGAAGTATGATCTTTGTAAAATGCCGTTTTGACTGCAATTAACAAAAAGCTTTAGATTGTACTTTTAAATTACAGTCTGAGTCCTTTTTGAAGAAAATTTAAATGAATTTACTCATAGCGTCGCTAACGTAAACGAAACAGAGAGTTTTATGGAAAAGCTAGATAATTTTTGACATCAATCTACTTAAAACTTCCTCAAATCGAAAAACTTATAATTTGCAGAAGAAGTTCAAATATTTTGTAATGGAGGTGATAAGGGGTAATTATCTTCAAATGACTTATGACTACCTTCTGACAGTTCAGCCTAAAAGTGTTGAGACCCAAATATGTTTTTCATCATTTTAAGTGAAATAATAACAACACCGGCAAATAAAGGGGGTTGTGTGTTTTTAACTATACCCACCTTCCACCATGTATTTCGACCCGCTTAATCCGATTCTGAGATCCGTTTGACTCGTACACGCTCAAAATTTCTAGTAAATTGCCAAAAAAAAAGGCAAAAATTCTCCATTCTCCATTTCTTTATAGCGTAGAATAAACATGCTTAGAGAAATTGTTTTTGTATATTTTTGTTTAATGTTGTTTTTTATTAATCATTANGGTTTTTAAATACTATTTAAAAAAATGTTTTCTTAAAAATTTCTCTGATTTAATAAATATCGCTAGCTTAGAGTGCAAAGTTGCTAAGTCCCGATTTAAAAATTGTACAGGAGAAAACTTTGTATAGCCATTTTCTTCAAGTATTTCACAAAGCTTTGAATACAACATTTTGCCTGTTTAAAGCAAAGCAAAACTCCATATGAATCACAGGGATTCTTCATTAAGAGACTTCCAACTATTTTGGCCTTACCGAATTTTCGGAGCTTTTTTTTGGAATTTACCTGTCATTGAATGTAAACGAGAAAACACAAAACAAGGACCTTTACCCTTCTCGAAGTGATGTATTTTTAATTTATCTAGCCTCCTGTATAAAAATATGATTTTTTATAAAAAGTGAAGTTAGCAACATTTCACTCTAAGCTAAGTGTTTATCGTAAATTTTAAATAGTTTTCGAGATATCCGGTTGAAATTTGGTAAGTGGGTATACTTTTATAATGTAGATGCTTTCCATTTCCAGACAACCGGTCAGGAACGAGCATTATTTTTAATTTCGAACAAACTCAAATACATTGTTTGTTGGTCCAAATAATGAGACACGTATTTTTTCTTTTGGCTCGGAAAAATTTTTCGGCCGAATTAAACGCGATTTTGTTTTTCAGGCAAAAATCGATTATTCGAATTGACTGTGAGAATGTTTTTTTAAAATGCCCATAACTTTGTCAAAATTTAATAGTTTCCAGCAATGTTTTTACTCAAATGTCGGTAATTCTTGTCACTTGTCAAGATAGAATGATATAATTATTGATTTTCATTATTTAAAATTTTTT
>NW_016177237.1:0-8640 GCF_001687245.7 Rhagoletis zephyria | reverse complement strand
TCATAACCATCGTAAAGTAGGTTAGCACGGATGCTGGACTCTTCACGAACGTGCCATTCGGCAAGACTTTTGCGTTGCGCATCAGCATATTCGTGCGTGGTATGCGCACATTTTTCAAGCCCAAGAATCCATTATTTGCGCCGTAGAAACCCATCTTGTGTCCAATCTCGCCAATGTCGATGCCCGGCAGCGGCAAGTGTGTCTCCTCGTCACGCAACTGCACTATGAACATTTGTACGCCCTTCGGCTTATCGTCAATGTAAAGCTGCGCCACCAGCAGGCAATAGTTGCTGCAGTGACCCACTGTTGGCGAAATTAAATTAAAATTATTTAGCAAACAAAATACTTTATGCGCCACTCACAGCCACCAGGCCACCATTTGTATGCGCTCAGCGTTGGCGAGTTCAGCACGAATTCGTCCGTTGTCCGATCGTAATCGGCGCGCATCTCCAGTCCACGCAGGAATGTGCCATGGCCCAACTCTGTCTGCGCATAAGTGCCACAGATTTCGAAATTCTCCACGCGCCTGCCAAAGCGTTCCCACTGTTCGTCGGTGCCCTGCTTCTTGATCGCATCAACCATCATGGCGTACTGTACGGCAAACGGATGCCCAGCGGGCACAGCGCCCCAAACCATGGACGACAAGTAAAGTTTGCTGCAAATGTGAATTAAGGTGAAGCGTTTAGTAGCGTTCGTAGGCTGAAAAGTTGAAATTCATGTCTTACGGCCATATTTCATTACCGCCCGGGTTAATGCGGGCCTGCATTGCACGCAGCTTCTTTGCTAGCTCGATGGATTGTTTTACCGCTATGTCGCAGATTTCCGCATGCGACTTATAATGCAGCAGTGTATTATGATCTGTCAGGTCCTTGAAGATTTCTTGTTCTAGAAAGGAAAAATCGTTTGCAGTGATAAGAACTTGGCATACTTTTGATTTCGTAAGGTAAACTTTCTTAAAACTAAGAGTTAATTAATGCTGCAGGCATTTTTGGTTTCACTTGCGATCGGTAATAGCAAGACTGCTCTCAGATGGCTATAATTTTTATTACCTTTTAGTAATATCAGTATTACCACAACAATTAGATTAGATAAAGTTTAGAGAAGATATGTATACGCAACCTAGTCCCTGTGACCAAAGACCTTTGAAACAGTCCTTATTATTCAGAAATCTTCGAAATCCCTTGGCAAGGTGCATCTAAAGCGGTAACGGGCCCGCGGGCAAAGCTCTTTTAAGCTTTCTTTGTATAGGCGCGTGCAGAGTAAAAGCTCTCAACGCTGATCTACAGCAGCGATGGGCAGAGAGCTTTTACTCTGCTTGCGTATCTGGATACATATAACTTTAGATCACGATGTAGGGAGACAGAGGTGGCGTAATCAGCAGTACCGCTACTTTGTTCTTGGCGAATTTGACAGAATCAGCTGTTCGTGTGACGTCATTTTAGCAAACTGTTTGAATTAGGGCTGTGCGATTAATTGATTACTCAAAATTTTAATTAATCATAAAGTAAATAACTCAATTATTCGATTAATTGGAAATTATGATTACTCAAAAGTTCAGTTACTCGAGTAATCAAGATTTTTGATTAACCAAAAACAAAAATATTTGAGTAATTTGCTTTATGATTAATCAACATTTCGAGTAAAATGAGTAATCAACATTTCAACTCTTTACATATGTATAAAGTAGTTAAAGTTCCTTGATACTTTGAAAACAACGTTTCTGTTTTCAAAAATTAAAACAAAAAAAATTTTTTATATACAGAATGTAAAAAAGAAAATAAGCATTTTCCAAAGCAAACTCTTTTTACGAGCAAAATTATTTTTTTGAGTAATCATATTTCAAGTAACTCGATTAATCATCGTTTTGAGTAATCAAAATCTCGATTACTCGAGTAATTGATTAACCGAATAATTGATTAACCAACTTGCTCGAGTTATCGAATAATCGCACAGCCCTAGTTTGTATGTATGCAGAGATGTTTATATGTATGTAAATATGGCGACTTTTATGGTTTGACAGTTCACACTCTTTCTCTCCTCCATCTCCAATTATTCTTTCCATTATCTACACTATTCGTTGCTATCCTGATGTCATCACCCGCAGGAATGCGCAATCTTGTATTCTATCATTCATCATTGACTTTAGATCATCGTTGGGCAGAGAGAGCTTTTACTCTGCTCGCGCCTATACAAGATGTATAGAAAGCTTAAAAGAGCTTTGCCCGCGGGAAAGGCAGTGCCTATCAATGCTTTAGATAAGCTTTCTATACATTTTGTATAGGCGCGAGCAGAGTAAAAGCTCTCTTTGCCCAACACTGATCTAAAGTTATATGTATCCAGATCACTGGTGGAACGATCGGTAAGGAAAAACCTGACCTGAAAGGGTCGAAACATTTTCTACTTAGACTTATTTGACAATTTGGGCAAAAGGGTTCACTTGATACGACATCACCGAACAGAAAAGAGGTGGTGGGGCTCTGAATAAAATCATATAGTTTTCCCACTGTTGCAGTTGCCTGGTGGAAAATGAATTGGAATAACCTCAACACATTTTACTAAGCTTTCGCGAGACTAAAATATAATTGCATTGGCTTTATAACCAACTCTGAAAAATTTTCGGGGCTTGATAATCTGCCCTATTATGGTTGTCGACGTCGATGTCATTTTTTCATCAAAAAATAGACCTCGTAAGTCCAACATCGACGTCGACAAATTAATTTATATTTTTAACTTATGTACCTACGTACTTTTGACCTGTTTTTGGTTACAAAATTTTGATTCATAAACTGAATTATGCTTAATCACTGTCATTGACGCGTCAGCTGATAAGCAACAAACGAAATATGCATAGTACATTGATGCATACATACATATGTACATATGTGTGTGCATACCGACAAAGCCCACCCAGCCAGCCACACTTCAAGCGCTCAAAGTTCAATAATTTGATAAATAACAACAGATCACTATTTACCCAAGTCTCTCTTGAAGCGTAGCTTTTCAGCGCCTCCATGCCACCAACATGCGAATTCATATACCCGAAAACTGGCTGCACGACGTTCTCTCAGTAGATCAGGATTAACGGTGTGTGGAATAACGTCTTTTTTACCAGACATATTTTTTTTTTTTACTTTTTTAATATACGATGTTAGGAATATTATTACTAAGATTAAAAAAAAAAAAATCTAAAGAAACTCAATTTGTGTACTAAGTAATAATAAAAATTGAAGACTGTCCTTTCTTTGTTAATTCCCCTCTGCGTTACATCGAACTATTTCTACTAACAAGCGCGCACTAACTGATCGCGTACATACTCTTTGATTACAAAATACCGCTGAGTAGTAGAGCTTATGAGAAAGCTTTATCTGAGCGATAAAAGAGCATTGACACTGTTTAATAGTGATTTAAATAACTATGTATAAATATCTGTGGTCATAAGCAATAACTGCCTAAGTCGACTTAAGAAAGAATTGAGTTATATATGCTACCGTTTTCTCCAACTACTATTCCACGTTTATGTGAAACTCCCATCTCGTCCATCTCGTTAGCTCGGCTATTTAAAAAGTTATAGATTAAAATATTTTGGTTTCCCCATAAGGTTAGCATTACAATCCAAACCTTTAAAGCGTTTTTTCTCGAATTCAGGTTTTTCGACTTAGGCGCTTATTGCCTATGATCACAGATATATTTGTAAGAGCGTGTATACATATGTTTGTGTAACAAGCGTGCTGTGAGCGGGGAGTATATGTATAGGCCAAAGCAAACAGCTGGTGTAATCAACTACTTATCAGCGTTGCCAATTTTGGTACTTTCTTACCAAAACTGGTACTTTGAAAATTATTTGGAACGTTGGTAGGTTGATTTTGATTTTGGTACTTTTTCCTTAATGGTGATAGTTAGGAAAAACAATATTGTATAATTAGTTCCATCTATATTTCTGATTTTTCTATATTCTGTATTTATTCGTCAATTAAATGTCCAATAATTTAAACGAGAGCTTCAATACAATTGATCGTCAATGCGTGAAAGTTGTCGCAAAAGTCAGATTCTCAATTCTATGAGAGTTCCTTTTTTCAACCTATTCGGCTTTGTTTACTTGTACTTGAGAAATGTCAGTGTCGCCGGGAATGCGCAATTTGTATTCTATAATTCTTGGTGGCGCTGTCAACGCTACCCATGATTCAGGTTAGATAATTATTGACAGCCGCGGTTTGACACTCCCTTACAAAATAATACATTTACGAAGAACGGAGAAAGTAGAAAAGTATGCAAATTAGGAAATTAGTAGTGAAATTCCTTATGTTAATTTCAATGTATTTGCAGGAAATTTTTATACGAAATACCGAACGAAATATTAAGATATCTACGTGAATTACATATGTATGCGATTCATATGCTATTTAGCGGTATAAAAACTGAAAAAGGGCTCAAAATTTAAATACAACTACTATCAGTTTTATGTTATATCGAATTTAAAAACAATTTATTTTTAATTAGTTAAATGTGCTTTATATGCATATACAAATTAACATATTGCACAAAGACTTATGGTGTAAGAAAGCTAAATTAATTTTAAGTGCAATAATTTTGTGGTTTGTGAACACATTTGACCACGTTCAAAATTTTTTGGGCTGTAGTATACTCAAAAAAAAATTCAAAAAAATCGGATTAAAAAATTTGAATTTTTCATGAAAATTTATTAAATTTTCCTAAGTTTTGAACAGAGTTTAGAAATTACATTTTTGTGTTTTTTAGTTATAGTAAGAACTATATTTTTATAAAAAATAGAAAAAAATTTATTCAAAAATATTTTATACCGACATTGTGAAAAATTATGTGTGAAAAAATATTTTTTAATCCAATGAAATTTTTTGGTACTCTCAAAACCGTTTTGGTACGTTTTTTGGTAGGGGAAAAAATTTGTGAGTGGCAACACTGCTACTTATTTATACTTACATATGTACATTGTTTAAAGTACATCATAAATCAGAAAAAAAGGTGCAAAATGCGTATGTGATGTGAAAAACAATAACAAGCAATCGCGGAAAGCTCATTGAGGATGCAAATGCGGCTGTGAATAGTACACGTGTATGTGCTGAATTTAATATTGTTTTAAGGCCTACCGGAAATTTGAATGATCGATTTACTTTAGTTTTGTAAGCTATAAAAATTTAACCACTCATTTCACTCATGTAATATATCTTATTTTCTATTCGGGCTTGCCGAGTAGTCTGCATTAGAGATCTCTTAATTCGATTTTATCAACGTCTGCAAATAAAATTAAATTCTTCTTATATCGAGCCCTAACCGCCAAAATAACGTAGGCGCCATTTTTTCAAAATTTTCTTTTCGATGCAGAAATTTTATAAAAATATCGTTAATTTAGTACAAATTTGTATCACATATTGTCGTTTGTCATACAAAGTGGTTGCAAAACTAAAAAATAATTAACAATAACACAACGGCTTTGCAAGATTTCTAGAAGACCCCTATTGTTTGCTTAAGGCTGGTCACCATACAAGGACACCGTAGCTAAGGATTAGTCTAATGATAGCGGGTTTGATAGATCCATATCACAAATTTCGGTTATAAACCTATCTAGGGAAACTACCTCGTTTATATTCGTCTGTCATACACCTTTATCTAAGGTCTAATTATAGAGAAAATCTTTTAAAATTTATTTCAGAAAAACTTAGTTTCATCTATTCCCCAGCCGACTACCAAACAGTATGTATCGTATGTGAGAAATACTCATTTAATTATTATTTTTTCGTCAAAATGGGTTTTAACTTATCACTGACAATGAGACCTAGGGTGCAATTCTTGTTCTGTGAAAATGTGAAGTAAAAAAATTTTTCATCACTTTTCAAATTGAAATAAATTAATTTAGTCAAAAAAATTTCACTGTGAAAACTTTTTCTCCCAAACTTTCTGATAAAGAATATCATTGTGTTAAACTCACAATAATTTTCCAAATAATTACTTACTAGATGTTAAAGGAAAAGCATTTAATGATCGGGAATCGCTTAAAATGATATAATGAAATGGTAAAGTGAATAAATTAAATTTTCCCTTGACAATGAATTCTTTATTTTCACTTCACCATTTCATAGGAAACGAATTGGCCCCTGGTGTTGAATAAACCGATGCAACTGAAATGCCATTAACGCACATATAGATACATATGTACATACATACATATGCGCCTCCAGATATAAAAACCAGGTTAATAAAGGTTAATTCGATTTAAATGCATTTTTAGAAAGTTCATTTTGTTATGTTTTTGTAAATTCATTTCAAAGAATTCATTTTCGGAAAAATGCCGGTATCGAGCTTTTCATAATTAAGATCCACAAACATTGGTCTGCTTAGTGAGAGGAAAATTTCAAATTCTCACGGACTTAACAGTGCTCAAAAGTCGCTTACTTATGATATGAGTATGGGCATTGGGGTGGTCCAAAATAATTAAAGTCGGAAACAGGGTTTTCGAAAAATATTGATTTTCAAATATTCTATACCATTACTACGAACAGTTGTTTTTTCCCCGTATAAAATACATTGAAAACTTTGAGTGCTTTGAGCGACATCTAAATATTTTTTGATTTCAAAACAAAAAAATATGAGTATATTTTTGGGTTTAGAATAATCCTAAGGGGTGAGAGCATAAAAATTCCAACTCTACCTTTTCACATGCACTTTGGACCACCCTAATACACTCGTATGTTTAAAAATATAATCTATATTTTGCAAAAAACTTCTTTTTTTTTTTAAATCGTTTAATACGAAAGTATCTATGGAGCTGTACAATAAATGCGTGCATCCAAAATTATGTTAATTTAATTTTTTCCCTTTTTGTAATTTTTCAAAACAAATTAAAAAAAAACTTAGTGCGTGTAGTCCTAACGTGCGGGAGAATTGAAACTTATCTTAATACATATTTATCTTTGCCTTTATTGGTAACTTTATATACATTTGTCCCTTATATTTATCATCTTTATCTTTATCTTTATCTTTATCTTTATCTTTATCTTTATCTTTATCTTTATCTTTATCTTTATCTTTATCTTTATCTTTATCCTTATCTTTATCTTTATCTTTATCTTTCTCTTCATCTGCGGCCCCTTCTCCATCTTCGGCTTCATCTTCATCTTCCTCGCCATCTTCATCTCCATTTCCATCTTGTCAACATTAAGCGAAGCAAAACCCTTCCTACTGTTAAATGTTTCATGCCTCAAATTCTTACCTAATCCATGTCTAATCCTTACTTGGGTAAGCAGTAAGGATTACTAAAGTAAATAGTAAAGATTAGACACGAGACACTAAACAGTAGAAAGGGTTTTATTTTCTTGAATTATGAGTTGTGCCCTTATTGCAGAGGACCGTCGATTTGTATCTGTATATTAATGTAAAGAGGTTACATTCATTCGTCAAAAAAGACTTAAATAATCCTACAGACTGCCATTGACAGCAGAAAACATAGAAACTGTTATTGGTATTTTATAAGTATCTTATTTAACAGAGCGCCACCCACGCACCACCCACTGATGTAAATAACATTTACATTAATGTAAACGCCTACACCGGAAGCCACTGCAATGTGGCCTACACTGCTTAATATTAAACTGTTAACTTTCAACAGAGCAAGCAGAGAATGTTGTTGGTTTTCAACTTTTCTACAACCTTACTTAAATGAAATTTAATTAAATACTTTTTTATCATAGCACTGTAAAGAAAATCTCAAATTTTGGAATGATACAAAAACGCCGAGGCACGTAAACTTAATTTTGAATAGTAAATTATGGGTCTGATACCGTTTTTACACATCAGGTAACTTGCCCAAGATATTTTTATTTTTGTGAAAAAAATCAAATTTTTTTTTGTAATTTTTCCTTTATCAAGCTACTAGCGATGAAAATCGGTTGATAAATAAAAAACTTTTGAATGGTCAATGGTGAAATAGAAGCAAGGAATAATGTTACTCATACGCCATATCGTACACGGCAGTACGCGTACATAGATACATAGTATGTACATATGTTTCATGCCACTTGGCTGATTTGCCTGCAGTCTGTGATTTGTCAGTGTAGACTTTTGACTAACATTTGTGGTGATTTCATTTTCTGTATGGTGCATATTTTCGCTGTGTGGTGAATCTTTGTGTCTCATTTTTTTTAAGTTTAGTAGTAAGTACTAAACAATTTAACACTAACATTCGGCTTCTCTTTCTGTTTATTAACATTCTCTGGTTAAAGTACTTCAGAAGCATGTTATTGTTACAGTAGCCTTTAAATTTAGCATAAAACTTTAGCAGCCCATGGAAAAGCTTTGCGCTGTTCTTGCATTCCACCACCCACACGCTTCTTATCACACTTCGCAAGCATATGCGCTATACCACCCGTCTACCAGATAGTCTTGTTAGCCTGCAATTCTTCGTACTCCAGAACATTTTAACAGTATAAACATTTCAGCCGGCTGATGGTTGCTTGTGCCGATGAATGAACTGTCACTTTTAGTTGCTGTTTGTTATTCATTCTGTGCGGTGCTTTTAGTCGGCACTACACAGCGCATTTGTTTAAATAAAAATTTAAATGCGAATATATAAGCTGATCAGCCGTGTCTCAGTAATTCGCAAGGTTAAAT
>NW_016177236.1:4456-8641 GCF_001687245.7 Rhagoletis zephyria | reverse complement strand
TCAATGCGCTTTCAACTAAGTCGATTATTCTGTGCGTATAAACGTAGTAGATGATAGTATACATGAAGCCCAATTACATGTGTTTGGAAAATCAAAAAATGCCCGCCTCTGATTTAAAGATTCATTTAAGAAGGATTTGAAATTCCCTAACTTGATGGCACGGCTACGTAACAAAAACAAAATCCACTGTGAAGTTTGATACAGTTATTTTTTACAGACATCCCATTGGAAACATACAGCACATACATATGTACATACATTCCTTTTCTCTAAATTATTCTTACCCCATTGGTAGAGGGCTTCAGGTGTACGAATTTGTTGTAACGTCAGGAGTTTAAGACTTGCTCCAGCTGCTAGTCGCTTAAAATTTCCTCCAATCCCGTCGAAAGCAGATTTCCCATGTGAACTTGCAACAAAGTTTAATTCTGCGATTTCCTGGAAGACTTTTCGTGATTTCACACCTTTAGTAAAGTTAATATGATTTATTCATACTGTTTTTGTTTTTTACACGCCTTTCCTCTTTCAAAAATATACAATATCGTAAAATTTCAATGTTTTTTTATCACATTGCTCGAGCGTTAGGACGATCGAGAGTCCATACGCCTTCGTAGCCTATTACGTCCATTTGGGTACTTAAAGTTGTCATTATAGACAATGTTTTATCGTAAAAAACATTTAAAGATGCTATAATCACAAAAAAATAAATAAAAAAGAAAAATGTCTACTTAACTTTTTTTTATTCGTTGCACATTAATGTAAAAAATCCATAATAAGACGGAAGAAATACATTTTTTCCATTAAATTTCGATAAAAGGTTTCCAAGATACAGCACTTTAAAGAATGGTATTAATAATGGAATTTAAATACCGTGTTTAAAGGCAACCCCACGTCATATCGGCAAAATATGCTGCACGTATATTCATGTCACCTAGACCTTCAATCTCTTCAACTTTCATCCAAATCATTAAGGGTCTGTTATGCACACTTGGCATTGCTTGAGAGTCGTCACATAAGGAATCTGTTAAATAAGCTAAGCGTTTAAGCGGTTACCCAACGCACAGCATAACATACATACGTAGAAAACTGTTGGTTTTTGATTTCTGCGCAAAATGGTATAGCAGTGCATACACTGCCAAGTATGCATAACAGAGCCTTTAGAGCACAGTATATACAGTAATAAACCTTTTTGAGTACTCCTCGGGTTAAAATCTGATCAGGGTTGATAATGAGAAGGAGCATGAAATTTGTTGATTCAGAGTTATTTATCAGTATTGTGATTAATCAATCAGAGAATTATAAGATTAATTTTGACTTAGATTAAATAAACCTTAAACTATTCGAATAATTAAGAATAATCAAAAATCTTTTTAGCAATAGATGTGTATTCGTTTCGACTAAATATGGAAGTACACATTTGTAGCCACAATACTCGTACAAACCTACATACATACATATGTGTGTGCCTATTCACTTGTTTTTTTTTTATGTTAAAAGAAAAAAGTCTTCATTCGATTTTCACTTTGGTTTAAAATTAGTGTTTTGGACACTTCAGTCAAATTTTGTGTTTACTTTAAAATTTGTAATCAGCTCCGACACACCAACTACTTTGTGTTGTCATCAATAAGGCACAACTGATTTCAAATTGATGGCCGCATTTATCTTTGGTGGAAATGACATACATATGAACGTAAAGCTGATGTCACATTAAACTTTTGCTTCGCTTTACGTGACAGATTCGCTTTGACAGATAAGATGAATTGTATGAAAATGCACAAAGCATGCCACATAAATCGTTGAAGCGGCAGCGCGAAGCGAAAAGATGGTCAACTCTCATCTTTTTGCGCGCTTTGACAATCAGCCGGTTTAATATTTATTTTGTTTCGTCCAAATTCGGGTTTTCATGCAGAAACATAAAACTTAATTACATTGCTGATAATTTTAAATCAAAATAATTAAAATCCACAGCAACTTTGATGAGTAAAAAAGCGGTACAACATTGTTTTCTTGGCGTTCATTGTGGCATACCTTTTGCGTCTGGCGCTTTGCTGGCAAAGTTATAAATGTCACGCAAAGCTACAAAGTTTTATCTGGCATCAGCTTAAGTAAGTACTACATATGTATATACATATGCACAGTTGTACATAAAATAATAGGAGTGTGATATATTTAATATATTTAATGTTAATTCATTTTATAATAACCAAGTTTCAACCTGTGAGCAAAAACTATAAAAAAGTAACAAATTTTACCAAAGTCTCAGACTTTTTACTCAGATGTTTTAGACAAATTTTTGGTATGCAGCTTTATAGCCCATATACCTCCAAGAGTATTTCTGCCATAAAAAAGCTTCTCATAAATGTCATTCGTCAATCTACTCATTCTATTATTATTATTATTAAACACAAGAAAAATAGTCTAAAATGGTGGCAATTTCGCAATCCTATTTTTTTGTGGACAACTGTAGTATATACATACATATACCATACATACCAGTGTACTGCAGCAAGCTACTTACATTTTAAGCTACTTGAAAGCTTACTTGTATTCATGGGCTTTTTTCAAAACAAGCTAGTAAATGCTGGGCTTGCTTGTTGGATTTCAACACATACTCGTACTTGATTTACTTCAAACATATCGAACTAACTATTTATTAGCGAAATAAAAACACACTAACCTCCGACTCAAGCATCGTTGGTCGCGAGTTCAAATCGCCGTGGAGGAAGTTGTGACTTTTAAAATTTAATGAATTTGAATTGTTGCGTGCAGCTTACAATATTTTTTTTTTAAATAAAATTTGTAACAAAAATGGAATCCGTAAAAGAAAAGAAAAAACGAAAAAAATATCCAAAAATCGAGTCTTAAAACGTTTTCTTTAAAAAATAAAATGGAGCCGGTTAAAAACTAGTTGCAAAGGAACGTACTGGGTGAAAATTGCCACCGCCAATGACATCGCCGTGTAAAACTGGACAGTTGAAACCATTGCTTGGGTATTGAGCTAGAACTGGTACTGTCGGTAAAAAGTCTAGTTCTACGCTAGTTCTGAGCTAATGAGATTTTCTGCAGGGAAGCTGATTCACGGTTTGCAATATGTACGTATTAGAGTCCAGCGCAATTGTATTTGCCGCATTTCATTCAATAAGTACTCCTTGCATTGTACTCTACTCCCAACACATTGTTACTTTTTTTCCGCATACATACACTACTTGGCGTTGAGAGAGTAAATACTTGACGTACTTGCTATTACTCCACCAAAGTACGTACTCTACTTTCCCTCATCGCGTACGAGAGATATTTGCTGCTGCCAAAAGGGAGTAGCAAATCTACTCTCTGTATACTTGTAGTACGGTAAGTACTTGCGTATTAAATTTCAATTCTGGTTGTTAGCCTACTAGTTGATATCGTTTGCAGCGCTGGTCAGTGAAATTGAAAGAGTAAAAATAGAATATGGAAATCGACGATGTAAGGAAATGTTTACGGCCTTATTTATAAAAAATAACGTAGATTTAGACAGTTGTTTAATGTGACATTTTCATAAAACTTTTGTATTCAAGCAGCTTTTTAAATCTATGTATGTACTTAAATTTTTATGAAAGTATTATTTCTCGTCTCTAATTTTCTATAAAACTATTTGCAGTCATTAACCAACAAATAAGTTGTCAAAAACAATAACTTAAGCAATGCTGCTATACGAAATAAAATTATTAGTGGCAAATCAAAATTTTGAAAAGTGCCGATTTTCACATTCGATAGTTGGACATGGTAGCGACGAGATGTACGAGCATTTTTTTCTTAAGAGCTGCATACTGATTTAAGAAATTTTTTATAGAAGAAAATTTATTTTCCATTTATTGTGCGTAATTTTATATGAATTTTTAGTTTTTCTTGAGAGCCTTTACAAATAAAAAAAATTTCGGAATATGTACATACATATGTACATACATACGCAGCCATATAACTTGATTTCAAGAGAAACGAATTTTCATTTGGCACGTTCAGAAGGCGAAACAGCTCAGTAACTGGTGCGATTGCACCTTCTGAACGCGTTGTTGCGTACTTCTGATCAACTGAATAGTTGCGTGTTAGATGATCGTAATATTTTTCTGATCATTTGAGACAACATGTTCCCTGCAAAAATCGCGACTACTCCATGCATGGGTAAAGACTACTCCCGAAGAACCAAGCATA
>NW_016177236.1:4024-4224 GCF_001687245.7 Rhagoletis zephyria | reverse complement strand
TAAGCTGGTGCAGAGACACGAGTTGGTCCGCTACAGCATGACAGAGGAGCACTTTTGTAAGTACTCCAATATACCACAAATAGACTACATGGTCCGACGATTTTTGCAGGGTTGGTGTGTACCTTTGAGAGTTGAATTTGACAGCTAATGTATGAAGTCGTTCAAAAGACGCATAACGATCACTGATTTTTGTTTAGCAA
>NW_016177236.1:0-3914 GCF_001687245.7 Rhagoletis zephyria | reverse complement strand
AAAATTCTTCTATCATTCTTGCCACAAATGTATGTTTTCTTCGAAAATACTCAAGTACTACCAGTAGAGTACTCTACTGTCAAATACCTTTTACTCGCAGTAGTTGCGGAAGGCAAAGTAAATACTCTACGCGTGTTGCTATTGATCGGTAGTTTACGTACGCTTGCAGAAACTGGTTTATGCTTACTCACAATTGACCCGAACGATGAAAATAGGGGATGGAAAGTATTTGCGCGGCGATCGGATGTCTTGTTGGGCCGTTTAAATGGAATTGCGCAGGAGTCTAGTACGTATATACATATGTATTTACAAGTGCTGCTGCTGTATTCAAACTTGTTCGATTCAAGCTACTAACGTATTCATTTGCATTCAAGGTACGCACATGGTTGCCATGGCAGCAAACAATTTTAAAATTTGAAACAAGTGTGATTCATACTTGCGCTTGCATGTTTTTCAAGTACCTTGAAAACGTAAATGCATCGGCTTGTGCAGCACACTGATACATACAAATGTACATACCAAATGTGACCACGCAGTAAAATTAGGAAAAACTCACTTCTTCCGCACAACGCAGTTAGGTACCATAGGCAAAGGGATACAGAGGGGATCAGCTGGAGGTCGCCTTTTTGCTAACTGCGTTGTTGAAAATTAAAAAATATATCCCTTTTCCGTAGTAAGTTGTTTCTCGATTGTGATGTATTTGACCCCCTAGTTTAGCGAGCTTTACTAAATAAAAAATTATAAAATGTAAGCCAGTTATGTAATAAAACTTTTTATGAGTAAATAAAGATAAGCTATAAAATAAGTATATTAAAAAAAAAAACAGTGAAAATGATTACGATGCGATATGTGTATGTATCGTATATGTATTGTTTCTTTTTGAGCTAGGTAGTTTTGAAGTGACTCGATTTACTACATGGCGTTTTATTATGTGCAAATTTAATTGAACACGAATTTCCGAAATGACAGTTATTATTTATGCGAACTCTCAATTATCTATTTCAGATTTGTTTCTTACACACCCAGCGGGAAATTGAAATACATCGAAGTTTAGTAGCTTTATTCGTAAGTATTTTTGATCATTAGATAAAACATTAGGACTATTCAGGATCTTGTGCATATGTTCTTGCATTTCCATAACTTTCATTTGTAAATTCACAACAATAAAATGCACATGGTTGCCATGGAAGCGAAAAATTTAAAATGCAATTCCAACTGCGAATCCAAAACCATTTCCTCAACATCCAGAACATACCTATTACACGGCGCTACAAAAAAAGTCATGAAATATACCCGAAACAAAACCTAGTGTAGATGTGGCTATGGTCGAGTACAGCATGAAAATAGGTCCCGTATAGTGCCTGAACCCCTTCTTTTTTTAATTTTAAAGCAACCGTATGTCCGTATTTGATGCACTTAAGTATCTATTAACAGCTTGACTATTTGTCATCCGATTTTAAGACCCGAGCATGTTTCCAGAAGAGGATTTATAGACCTTTTAAACGATGTATAACAATATATTTTCAGACTTAGATTGTTGCATCGGTTAAATTTTAATAAGCCCCTATTTTTCTTAACTTTTTCAAATTTGACCATCACTGATTTAAAAAATTTCTATGAAAGGTACTAACTTAGTAGTATTTAGCTAAAGGAACATTTATTTTCGAATAAATTGGTACCTCACATGTAATTGCATAAAAATTGTCGCAGTTAAGCAGTTAAAGCAAAAATTCAGTCTTGAACTTTATACGTGTGTAAATATGTATATGTGTAAGGAGCTCTAAATCTATACTAAACTAGAACTAAAAATCTATATATACAATGACTCTTAAGCAAAATACTTATGTTTAATATAATTTTGGAAAACGGGCATGGCACCGCCCACTTATATGATGTACCTATGCGCGTCTCAAAAACTACTTGACCGATCTCGACCAAATTTGATAAACACATTAGGGGTATTCTCCAAATCTGGCAAAGCCATTGCACGTAGCACGGATTGCATGGATTGCATAACTTGCAAACACACAACAAGAAAATTCATGGGAAACAACATTTCCTATCGCTGCAAAATATGCAACGTCGAAACCCATGCATATATTTTGCAAAATAGCACAGCAAGATAAGTGCGACCCTGTGCTAGTTGTTTTGTTGTTGGAATTGCTACATATTTCTCTCATTCCTCTCAACTCGCTCACTTTATTTTTTTTGCTGTCTCTTGTTATTGCATTTGATACATAATTTCGCTGCTTGCTACCCATGAATGCTACCACTTTGCAATGGGGTGCTCTCGTACTCTTCGAAATTTGGAATAGTATTTGTGCATTTCGTGCAATCCGTGCATCGTGCAAGACTTCGAGAATACCCCTATTGTGCTTCGCCTCATTAAGCACCACGTTGAATATTATGCGCGTTCCTTATCTCCCAGAAATAGTCAGAAAAAGTCCGAAGTAGTCAGATTTAGTCCAAAAAGCGTTCCTTAACTCGGAAATGACAGCAAAAATGAGAGAGCAACAGTCAGTGAGAGCGACTCTCATCAGTCCGAAGTAGTCAGATTTAGTCAGAAGAATTTTTTCTGGCAAAATCCTGAAAAGTGTCAAACTCAACTGAATTTAAATTAACGGAAATTAAAGAATACGCAAAACGTGAGAATAATCTAAAAAGTAAAAGAAATGAATTGAAATTGGAAAGAGGCAAAAAAAATTGATATAGCAAGTGTTTATTGTGCTTGTGGTTGTGTGAATGTGTTTTGTACATACATTTCTGTTCTTATTTGACGTTAGTTTTGTTGTTGCCATTCTTTGGACTAAAAATTTGGTTTTTTGCGTTCCTTTACTTTTCCTGTTACTCTCTTTTAGTGAGCGCATTTTGCTTACGCTCTGGCATTTTGACACTTTTCAGATTTTAGTCCAAAAAGATAAGGAATGAACCTATTTTATAAATCCTCTTTTGAAAACATGCCCGGGTTTTAAATATTCGTTGGCGTCACCTTCGTTTGCGTAATTTTCTAGAACAAGTGTAGAATAGCGACCGTTTAGCTATAAAATAACCAAAAATGCCGGTTGATAGAACTTTTTACGCTGATTTCAACGATACCAAATTTATTTGGCGCAGGTAAAAAGAAGAAGATGTAAGAGGTTTATTCGTATTTTTTATTATCACTAAATTATTGAAACCCAAAAGTAGATCATGATAAAATATGTATATCGAATTAAAGATAATAACTTGTACTTTCTAAATAATATAAAATTCTTTACCATTAATTACGGAGTTTTTTCAAAAAAGGTTATTTCATGAAAAAGCAATATTGGTTCGTTTTTTAGTGGTTTTGGTTTAAAAATACAAATAGCTATAAATTATGTACATCAGCTGAAGAACAAATTAATTACCTTTGTGGTGACGGCATTAGCTTTTTAATCGGTTATAAAGCTCATAAGATATTAATATTTAAAATATCTAAAAACTCAACTTTAACCTTCTAGAACCGCTTCATTTTTTACTTGCGCCAGATCATCATGGTTGAAATGAGCATAAAAAGTTCTATTGATCTGCATTTTTTGTTTTTGCATAGCTGAACGGTCGGTATTCTAGATTTGTTCCCGGAAATGACGAATAACTTAAATCTAAAATGCATATTTTTATGTATTGTTTGGTATTTCCATTAAAACACCAAATATATTGCAAATTCGNACTTTTTGTAGTACCATTCTACTACCGTTTTCGCAAAATGCGATCACATTCTTCCCCTTTCTCCTACTTCCAAAATACAAATCTAGATAAAGGAGTGTCAAATTTTAGCTGTCACAAATTACACAACCTTGTATTATTGCATCATGATACAGAAACTATTTTCATGTTGTACTCGACCCAAGAATGATAGAATACAAGATTGCGCCAATGAGAGAGGATTTTTG
>NW_016177235.1:0-8641 GCF_001687245.7 Rhagoletis zephyria | reverse complement strand
TGAAGTGAGCAGGTTAATTTGTGTAAAAATCGTTAAAAAATGCAAAAAATATGAAAATGATTTGCGAATTAAGTGATTTGTGTAAAGTTGTAGGAGTGCTAGTGCGGAATATATCGAATAAAACATGTTTGTAGTTAAATGAAGAGTAATTACCATCTAGCTGCTCATGTACAAAACACAAATTAAAAAAATTTAATAATATCAAAATATATACATATATATAAGATTTCTGTGTTGTGTGCAAATCTTACGTTGTGTTTACTTCGATTATGTGGAATATTAGAAAAGATTTTGTGGTGAAAAATCATGTTGCAAGAATAGGTGTCTATACACTTTGTGTCCACCTCTTAAAAGTCGCTACGTAAAGGTAAAAAGATGCCAAGTTCATTTTTTTAAATATAGTTTTGATGCACAATGGCAGGTAATAGGAAACTAAATCAATTTTTCAAAAAATGGACTTGGCACCTTTTCACCCTTAGGTGACGAAGTGTCTTAGATGATGATTAAATAGCAAATGTACATAATATGTATAGTTTTCAAAAAATATTGGTACATATTCATACGTTCATAGTTTTAAAAGTGCTTAAACTTATACATATTTTAAAGCTATTCAGAATTCGTTGTGGTTGAAGCATTGAAATCTTGTGTTAAAAGGGTATCTTGTGATAAAATGGTATTGTAAGAAAGTGGTGCATTCAATCTGTTACCATTTTTAAACTTCCCTTGAGAATTTTTAAATCTGCGTTTCTTAGCGTTTTTAACGAAACCGGTATGTTTATGATATATAAATTTGCATTAGTCGAGAATGAAATCTATGCATTTATATATGAGTTAACATGCGTTTTGTTTTCATCAATCAAAAGTGATTTCCAATTGGGAAAAACGGTTTTTGAGCTTTCCACCTACGAAAAAATTAAGAATGCGCCAAAATGTGTAAAAAGCGTTACGAACTTTTAATTATTTGGAAGTGATCGAAGAGTTCATACTACTCCAATCGTTTCTTGTGCAAAAATATAATAAAAAGTGATTTTAACGGTTAAAAATGCCCGTGGATAGAGTTTGTTGCGTTAAAAATTGCAAACGAAATTCGGTTTCGGATCGTGAAGCGGGATTTTATACGTTTCCTAAGAATCCTCAAATGTTGGCGAAATGGAAGGAGAATCTGAGGATCCAGGACGATACCACAAACAAATTGTTGTACGTGTGTGGCATGCACTTTGACGTGCGATCCAAAGGAAGCTGCAAACTTAAAATTGATGCAATCCCAACGTTGGATTTAGGTGAGTAGAGTGAAAATACCCATCGATATGTGCAACATAGTATTTCTGGTGTTAAGTGAATTTCCAGCTCATGAAAAACTACAAGAAATATTTTTTTCATTACTTCTGCTGCTTGAAAAGTTACTTTGCAGTTGCCACAAATTTTCTTTAAGAAATGTGTACATAAATCTATAGGCATTTTACTTGAGAGTTCCTCATCTAATATTAGGGGGCTTATATTCAATACAATCTATTCGAAATTTTCACAAACTGTTTTCTGATGTTAGAACCCATCTGGGACTTAACTGACATCACTGATATTAATTTTAGCTTGGCACTTCTATAACAAATTCTTCATATACAATTCTTCATAAGCATTAGCACCATCGATGCCAGTTGAATCTTAGGTGGATTTTAAAATCTGTATCTCATTTCTGTGAAAATTGCAGATAGGTCGTATTGAATATATGTGCATACATATCTTTTCCTTCGATATGTACTCGTATTTTTATGAAGAAAATTTTAGTTTCACTCTTGTCCGGTTTTTTATTCGAATTTTTTTTTTCTGGAGAGGGAGATACTAAGGTATAAGTGAAAACTCCATTTTGCCTCTTTCATTTTCCTTAAAATATTTAAAACTTCTAAGAATATTTAATGCTAGTTTACAGTTACAGATATTGGTGTGGTGTGGGATGTGATAAGATGTAATAACTACCCAACAAGCAAAATAAACTTAAAGAAAGTTTTTTTTAAGTTTTCAATTATAAACATTAAGCTTACAAAACGTTGATTTTTTGTTTATAAAACGCTTGAAAGTAAGCGTAATATAATCGAAAAGGAACATTGGTTATAAGCGTAGAAATATAAACTTGTAATAAATGTTCAAAAGAAANTGTATGTATGTGTACCTAAGATGCTCTATCTTTTGGTCGTGGTACCAACTTCCGGTTTCGATCGGAAGTGGGTTAAACAGACCGGAAGTCCATTATTTTAACCGGAAGTCCATTCCAGAGAAACGTAGTTAGATACGTCCGAATATTGGACTTTTGGCGGCAGAACTTGCTTATTTCAGCTATAGTGCATTGGAATAAATTAAATTTGATAAATGTAGATTTATAGTTGCACTTTTAAATAAAAATATTCAGCTTCTAATGCATTCATATGTATGTATGTATGTATAAAGGGTACGAGGAAACACCACCCCACAATTACACACCCAATGTGAAGCGAAGTTGCTGTGTGCCTACCTGCCGGGGACCTACAGGAATCCTGTACGAGTTCCCAAAAACAGAAGTTGCTCGGAACACTTGGGCTCTAATTTGTAAGCTTTCACCGTCAGCAGTGGCAGAAAAAAAGCATTACATATGCGAACGACATTTCGACAGGAAATATGTTTCCAAAAAACGGCTCTTGGAGGGCGCTTTGCCAAAATATAATTTGGAGCAAACGGACGCAGAAAATGCTAGTGAATCTNTGACAATGACATAACATTTGACGAATTCCAGAAATATTCCGATCTGGAAGAAAAACGGCAGCGGCTTGATATCCCGCATAGTGAAGAGGGTTTGGACGATGTGGAGCTGGTCTGTGACCACCAACGTTTTGCGGAGCAAGCTCGAGCATATCAACGAAATGCGAGCAAACTAGAAAAACTAATCAAGGAGCTTAAGCAAGTCAATGAAACGCTTAAAGAAAGAAATGACTTTTTGGAAAAAAATGCGATAATCCCCCAAGTTGGAGCAAGCGAAGACGCAATAATATTCGCAAAAATGATTGTGCATGTTAAAAATACAAAATACAAACAAGAAGAGAAATCATTGGCGCAAAATATATGCTATATGTCCAGCAAGGCATATGGATTCATGCGAGATGAGTTGGGATTCCGTCTCCCACACCAAAGATCACTTTTGCGATGGCGCCCAATAAGATATGTTCGTCCTGGTATTGACGAAAATGTCATTGCCAATTTAAAGAATATGATTGGGTCAATGCCAGAGAGCCATCGCATATGCCAAATGACATGGGACGAAATTGGGATAAAAAGAGATCTGACGTATAACCAAGTCACAGATGTTATTGACGGATTTGTAGACAAAGGGCGAAATGAGCGAGAAATGCTGATTGGGGACAAATGCCTTTTTTTCATGATAAAGGGTATTTGCAGCAAGTGGAAATATGTGTTGTCATATTATATAGCCCAATCGACGGTTCGCGGAAATGAGCTTGTGCAACTTATTAAGACCAACATAGAAGTTGCGCAGAGTATTGGGCTACAAGTTAAAGCTACTGTATGCGACCAAGGAACAGCGAATCAAGCAGCATTTAGAATACTCGGCATCACAAAGGAGAGCACGTATATACTATACAAGGAGGCAAAGATACATTTTATGTATGATTATTGCCACTTAATCAAATCCATGAGAAATACGTTTTTAAATAATAAGGAGTTTGTAACCCAGGACGGCACTGTAATGAATAAAGTTGTAAAAAAGCTATATGAAATCGATAAAGCCAACGATCACTTTAAAATTTGCCCAAAGCTTACCGACGCCCATGTATATCCAAGCAGTTTTGAAAGGATGAGCGTATCACGAGCGACTCAATTATTGAGCAATTCTGTTTCCGCCGGAATTGAAATGTGCCACGAGCTCGATTTGCTGGGGAATGATGAAAATCTCCTGAAAAGTGTCAAACCGACCCAAATTTTTATCAAACGTATGAACGATTTATTTGATGAGCTTGACTGCAAATTTGTCGGAAACAAAAACCCACTCAAATGGCCAATGCGCAGGGATTGCGGAGAAAAAGCGGAACGACTTCTTGACCGCATGGAATATCTGGAGAGCATTAATTTAAAAAAACCGTGCATATCCGGATTCATATTGACACTAAAGTCCATGATGAAACTGTCAGAGGATATTTTTGAAAACTATGCAGGCTTGGACTTTTTGCTGCTGGGAAAATTAAATCAGGACGCCCTCGAAAACTTTTTTTACAAAATACGAGCAAGCCAAGGTTTAAATATGCATCCAACAGCGCATGACATACAATATATTGTGGCGAGATTAATGTCGATGAAGATATTGAGGCACCGTTTTAAGGACAAAGGAAGCAACTGCGAGGATGATGATGACGTATTTCTTGACTGGAACATAGAAGATCATCCGAATGCAAGCAAAAATTCGCTGGACGAAGACCTGTCGGTAGACTATCTAGATGAAGACCTAGCCATGGATGAAGATCCGCTGATGGGCGATCCTGATACCCAATTGGCCATGGAAGCAGATCTGTTGGATGACATTCCAGATGAGCTTTTTGTAGAGGATGTGCCTGAAAAAATTGCGGAGCCTCAGATTCAGCGCTACTACGCCGGATTTGTCTTATACAAAAAGATAATAAGGAAAGTTCCGTGTGAGAAATGCTCCGACATAATGACAAAATATGAAAGCGCAATGGAAATGAGCTCCGAAGCGCTAATTAAAGCCAAAANGTTTGTCATATACAAAAAGATAATAAGGAAAGTTCCGTGTGAGAAATGTTCCGACATAATGACGAAATATGAAAGCGCAATGGAAATGAGCTCCGAAGCGCTAATTAAAGCCAAAAACTATACGGATGTCGACGATTTAAGGCTGGTGAATCCCGGTGATGAATTTTTTGAATTAAGCAGAATGCATATGAAGTGGTACACGGAACTATCTAAAGTTAGCGCGCATAGACCTAGCATAAAGACTTTATTGCTGAAGTATATCAAAGATCACACTGACGAATTTTTCCCCGAATGGTTTGACGAGAAGGACGAGTGCAATGTTCATCGTTTACGTCTTCTCGAATACATGGTCACCGTGTTATTATTCAAGAATGCGAGATGGCTAACACGGAATGAGGAAAAACAGTTTAGAAGATCGAAGGGCAAGGCGAAACTTAAAAAACTTTAAATAATAAAACTGCAGAATAGAGTAAGTGTTAAAATCAACTTCGGGTTTTTGGTCTCGTCGCGTTGCTGATGGCGCTGAGGTAAAATCTTGGAAGATACGTATGTATTTTTTGCATGTATAGTAATTTTTTATACATTTTTGTTTTCAGCTTTTTATGAATTTTTATTTTAAAGACGCTTTACACTGGGTAAAATTTTGGAAAATATATTTTTAACATGCATAATGATTTTTTATAAATTTTTGTTTTCAGCTTTTTATGAATTTTTATTTTAAAGACGCTTTACACTGGGTAAAATTTTGGAAAATATATTTTTAACATGCATAAGCTTTTTTAAAAATTTTTATTTTCACCTTTTTATGAGTTTTTATTTAGACTATTATTTTACTTATTTTACTGAAGACGCATTACACTAGGTAATATCTTTGAAAATATATTTTAGTCATATACAATTTTTTTTTTTAAATAACTTTATTTCAGCTTTTTATAAGTTCTTATTTTACTGAAGACGGTTTCCACTCGGTAAAGTAATGGAAAATTTATTTTTCCATGCATAATAATTTTTTATGAATTTGTTATTTTTTTCAGGCTTTTATTTTACTAACATCTATTTATTTTCCTAATACTAATCGCATGCATTTGTAGTAAGTAGTTAGCACGCTTTGACACGAGCCCAGTTCTTTTAAACCGTTGCACACGATTTCAATAAGTTGGATTGAATCGGGTTTTAAAAAACTGGGTGAAGGGTGGTGAAACCCAAAATGATCACCAATATTAATATTGGTTAGATCGTGTGAGAATTTGCTATGAGGCGGAAGCCTAGGCATATTCGTAATTCGTGTTTACCTGAAACGATTATTTCTTTTTATTGTACATATTAACCTTTTTTAATGTATGCAATTCACTTTTTTAATTATTATTTTATATTTTCATTTAGTTTGAAGACTCATTATTTTTTATTTCATGTTTCTTTTCTTATTATTTCATTTCAGGTTTTCCATAATTTTTGTTAAATACATATTAATTGGCTCAGTTATTTGTATATACAAAATTTTTTAAAATGATTCAATTCAATTGCTTTTCGTTTTTAATACATATGTACTCAAATAATATATGTATATACATATATCCTCGTTTAAAGTACAAAACCGCGTATCGTCATTCTGCAAAACCGTGTAACTGATACTAGCTGCCAACAATTGGATTTGCTCACACAAGCTCTTGGCTCAATCCTTATTCATTCGTCCTAAAATATACTAGCCAGAAATGCGATTGCTTTATAAAAAAGATAACCATTTTGAAATATGAGTGTTTTTACTCTCTAGAAAATAATTTATGCAACCTCACATACACGGGTTGGCATTATCTTGATACGCGGTTTTATACTTTAAACGACGATATATGTACATACATATAAATAATATAGCAACATATGTAAATAATATTCTGTGAAAATATTAAAAATACTGAGGTGTTTGTGTGTAAAGTGTCCATTTTAATAATCAAAAGTGTCTGAAAAAACCATTTACATACATATACGTTTGTGCAATTTGCCGGTTGTTGACAAGAAAGTGTTTTTGGTGTCTATAAACAAAAGTGATTTTTATTATAAACAAAACCAGTGTACTTTTATATATAAAATGCATTAGTAAAATATTAATCTACGCATTTATATATGAGTGTGCTTATGTTTTGTTCTCATCAGGAAATCATTACCCATTATTTATTTAAAAAGGTGCGCAAAAGTGGTGTTTATACATTTTATTTTNGCAAAAGTGGTGTTTATACATTTTATTTGCATCGGTCAGGAATATTTTTCAATTTTCGTATAATCATACCATAAATAAACGTGTATACATATACATATGTTTTTATAAATCGTCGTTTTTATAATTGTCGTATGTTACGCACGTACGTATGACGCTTACGACAATCTTTTATCCAGGCGACGAAATGTAAATGTACATATATCTGTATACACATATGTATGTAAATCATCAGCTGCCTCCGTCTTTCCCTCTCCCCCCGTACAGAAATCATGATCGCCGATTGCCAAAAAATGGACAATTTACGATCGAAACTCATGAAGGCAGCCTGTGTTGCCAAATTACATCTATGAAAAAACCACTTATGTATGTAATTTTAGAAGTTTTCATTTAAGATTGAAAATTAAAGACAATTTATTCGAAAAATGTGTGTTTATTTTGATTTGTATTAAAATAAAATCTGCAATAACTAGTTGACAATTTAATATTTGGAAGGAGCATATCAATTGAGACGTTTTAAGAAAAAAATGGCTAAGCTCGATATAAGTTATTCTTGCAAATATCCACTGACATTACTGCGGAGTTGCAACTTTTCCTTTGGCTAGCTGTGATTTCTTCAATTTACAATTTTTGTCTTCGTCGCGAAGAAGTTGCGTTTGATGGCTATGCACTTGCGGGAAGATGTGCGGCTGTCGAATTTATGAATGAATGAGCTTAGCCTTGAAAATATGCGCATACGTTTGTAAATGAAGTTGGTATTGGAGTATTTTTGTCACATATGTATGTAAATACATATATACATACGTATGCGTTGGTAAGTACATATGTATGTATGCATGTATATAAATATGTTAGGAGAGAAATCGCATGTGTATATTTGTACAAATTAGTAATAGTAATTATTTATTGATTTAAAATGTGTTATTTATTAAAAATTATTTTGATTTTTATTTATAAATCCTTGCGAAGGCGTAGAAATATACATACATAGCCGTGGAACAAGTCAAGAGTCATGGAAATTGTGTTTTTATGGTTCATTTAATTACATATTTGATTTACTTATGTTTAAAATAACATCAAGTAAATTTTAAATATAAATGAACGTTCGTGCGCATCCTAATTATCAAACAGTTCGGCCATGTTTGATCTTTGTCTTTAATTCTTCATTTCGTTTACATTTTACAGTTAACTTTCGCATTCTCGCCGCGAAACCAAATGTGCGGCGAATTCATTTACGAAAATGGATGTTAAAACGGACGCGAACTCCTCATCTCAACCTTTCAGACCTCACTCGCCGACTTTAACGAGTTGTCGCTTCTTATACATTTACGTTCTTTGCACAAATCAAAGTAAATATATTTGCTTAAATTTTTTTCTTTCTTAACACCCTACTTGTGTTCCCAATTTTTCTTTATTGCCATTTACATAGCAACTCTGCGTTTTTCAGTGTTGCGGATGCCTCTATAAAGCTTACTCGGTTTTTATTTTCAGGCCGAATATTGCGAAAACTTGTAAGTTTCGTTCACTATTCAATTCATAAACGTTTTTTAAATATTTTATGCACTATATTTTAAAAGGTCGCATTCAACTATTCGTCATTTACCACAAAAATAAGCGAAAGTCCTTAATTCCGGCCGCTAAATTTTTGGTTTGCGTAAATATGCGACGTTGTCAACATCT